>NC_056746.1:683277485-683577485 GCF_019279795.1 Protopterus annectens
ACCCCTGGGTTGCACCAGCACAGGTTAACAGTGCACATGGCTGATGTGAGGCATATGACCTTGACATTAACATGTAGTATGACATGTAATTTGCCGACGTGTGCATTGACATGCATACAAACACAAACACTTGTGAGAGATGCAAATACACAGCCAGACTGGAGGCTAAGCGCTCTCAACCCATGACTGTAACAGACAGTCAAGAGGATAAGGAACACACTTGCATCACACCACCTGTTACACATGAATCTACAAAACAAGCACCGGCATAACATACGCATAAATACACAAAAACATATTCGGAGGCACTGGGTACCAATCTGAAAAAGAAACAGTGCCCTCCAAAGCAGACAAGCAAGCAACCTGCACCCCCAAACACAAGCCAGAAAACACATAATTCACCTCAGCAGTGTGCCTCACAACAGCCCTTAAGTCAAACACCATACCTGACACGCTAGTAATAGGAGACTCTATAGTAAGGCACACGGATGTTCCACTCACCAGGCTGAACAAGGAGAAGGTTACTGTCAGCTGCCTGTTGGGTGCTCAGATCCACCACATAACACAGGCACTTAGGTCACTCCAGAACAAGTACAAGTATGATGCTGTCATTGTACATGTTGGTGTGAATGATCTAAGATGTACCTCCCTGGACTACATGAAAAGAGACATTGAGGAGCTCTCTGATCATGTAGTCCAAGCTGGTATGACCCTGACCTTGAGTAGCATACTATCTTCACCTAGAATGATACCACAATACAAAGACAAAATGATCAATTTCAACAATTGGCTAAGCTTCTGGTGTCATTCTAAGGGAATCCAGTGTCTGCCTGCCTGGGATGACATGATAGACAAGCCTCGCTGTTTTGCCATAGATGGGTTGCACCTGTCACCCCTAGGTTTTCGAATATTGGCCAAGGCTCTTGCCGTCCCCATAGTGCCTTTTTTAGGCAAGGCTCAAAGGACAAACCAACCACTGTAACCAGCACAGATAACCAAAAACTAAGGGTAATGCTACTCAACGCCAAAGGTCTCAACCTCAAAATGCACACACTAGAGGCTCTCCTCAGCATGGAGAAAATTGATGTT
The DNA here is from genome assembly GCF_019279795.1 of Protopterus annectens. NCBI lineage: Eukaryota > Metazoa > Chordata > Ceratodontiformes > Protopteridae > Protopterus > Protopterus annectens. Next base: position 683,278,575 of record NC_056746.1, read on the forward strand.
TGTGCAGTGACGGAAACCTGGTTCAAGGCTCAAGAGAGCACCCCAGCAATGCCAGGTTACAATTCATATCATACCTTCCGGCCTCAGTTACCAGATCGCAGTACAGAGGGTGGAGGTGTATCCATATTCATCAAGGATACCCATATCTCTAGGTTAGTAGCACAGCATGATGCCCCAGAGATCATCCATGTGCAACTATCAGCAGTCACAACCACATTTCAATTCGTAGCCGGTTATAGATCGCCCACCATGTCCCAAGATGCTCACTCTGCATTCCTTGAGACATTGGAAAACATAAAGGTCCTACCCATCACCATAATCTTGGGTGATTTCAACTACCCTGGTGTAGACTGGGTGAACTAACAATGTTCCAACTCCTATGCTCAGCAATTCATAGAATTTATAAATTCAAATGCCCTTGAACAACTAGTATGTTTCCCCACTAGAGGGGACAACATATTGGATTTAATCATCACAAATATGGACGCCCATTGTACCACACCCATTATCACTCCCTCCTTGGTCAGATCTGACCACAAACTGATAACCCTGGACATCCTCACCCCTCCACCTCCCCCAGTGAAAGAAACCATAGTCAAAAACCTTTCCAAAGCAAACTTCAAACTACTTGCATCCGAAGTGGAAAGCTTCACTATTCCCTTGCAGAAGGATAATGATATCCAGGATGCGGAATCCTACACCAAGGCACTCTATATGCAGCTTCAGGATTGCATGGACCATGCTATCCCAAATAAAACCAAGACTCCTTCCTCAAGCAAGAAGAAACCAGTCTGGTGGACCCCGGCCATAAGCAAACTTTAAAATAAAAGGAGACTTATACAAAAAAAGGCCAAATCTCAAGTAGAAAAATCATTCCTGATCAGCATTAGTAAGAAATTGAGGGCCCTCATCAAGTCAACTAAAGCTAATTTTGAAAAGAAAGTTGCCAAGGATAACCATAAGGCCTTCTATGGCTATGTCAAAAACCTAAATGGCAATGCTCAGGTCTGTTCTGAGCTAGTACAAAATGGAACAAAATACACTGACCCTTCTGACATTGCCAACATCTTGGCTGACAGGTTCAGTGCAAATTTCTCCCCCACTCACCACCTACAGGGCCTATTACCATTTCAGGGGATTGTGTAAATCCAATTATTACTGATACGTTGGTTAACAAGGCTCTATCTAAAGCTAAAACACTGCCTCCATGGGACCAGATGGTGTCCCTGGCAGTGTCATATGCGAGCTCCAAAAGGAATTAACCCCACATCTTAATACCCTTTTCAGTCTCAGCCTCTCCACAGGATATGTGCCCATAGAATGGCGCACGGCAACGGTGGTCCCGCTACACAAGGGTGGGGCCACAACTGACCCTAAGAACTACCAACCAATAAGCCTGACCAGTCTGATCTGTAAGGCTATGGAGCAAATCATTATGGAACTCATAAATGGAGAGATTGGGAACCTCCAGTCGCTGGAACCCACACAGTTCGGCTTCGTCAAGGGCAGATCATGCCTCCTGAACCTGGTGGATTTCTTTGAGACAGTTACTCAGGCTATAGATAAGGGAAAGGAGGTACACACAGCTTACCTTGACCTTGCTAAAGCATTTGACACCATTCCCCATTCAGGTATTATTGATAAGCTCACCAGCCTGGGCATAAACCCTTACATCACAAGATGGATCGCAAACTGGCTCTCAGACAAATCCCATAAAGTAAGAATAGTGGGATCTATGTCCGAATCCAGACTAGTAACGAGTGGTGTGCCTCAGGGCTCTGTCCTGGGGCCCCTCCTTTTTGGCATATACTTCTCAGAAGTACAGGCAAGCACAGAAGGGCTGTGGCTGACTAAGTTTGCGGACAACTGCAAACTGGGTGCTATAATATAGTCTCCGGCCGACATGGAGATCCTCCAGAAGGGTCTAAATTAGACTGATGCATGGTGTCAAAGCCATGGTCTCAAGCTAAATGCATAAAAATGCATAGTAATCCCCTTTGGAAAAAACAGAGTACCCACAAACTACAACATAGGAGGTAATCCCCTGAAATCTGTAGAAGAAATAAGGGCTCTAGGGACCCAAGTAGATAGTCAGCTTTCCTTTGATAACCATGTTGCCAAAGTGGTTAGAAAATCCTTCTATGTGACCCATCTGATCACGAAAGGGTTTGCATCAAGATCTAAGGATGTACTGCACCAATTGGAATGTACCTGGCTAGATATCTCCAGCAGCTGGAGAGACCACAGAGGTACCTAACCAAGAGGATTACTGGCCACAAACAGTTGCCCTATGCAGCACGATTGAAAAAGCTAAGACTGTTCTCTGTTGCATACCACTTTCTCAGAGGCGATCTCTGTCTAACGTACAGAGCCATGTCCAACCCAGAATTGTTGAACATGCTCCATCTTAGCAAAACCAAATCTACTCGAGCTACACTCTCTAGGGATATAAACCTCAACACAACAATGAATAGAACATGCTGGAGGGATAGATTCCCTTTGCAGAGACTTCCCTTAAAATGGAACAGGGTCCTGATCTACATAAGACAGAGCCCCTCACTATCACTCTTCAAGAGGAATCTTGATGAGTGGATGGGTAACAGAAAGTTCACACTGGAGATCACACCAACAGCACTACTAGATAGGGGCCAAGTGTACTAGCTGCTAATACAAGGGTCTAGGGAACTACTAAAGGGACGGTGAATACTGCACAATGTGGCTGGGCTAATATATGCCTTTGGGCAGATAGACCAGTATCAACCTATGAACCTATACATGTTTGACACAATGGTGTCCTGACACATGTACAGTGGTGTAATGGTGCCACATTGCAGTGTTGTCTGTACACCCTAGAGATAGAATGCACTTTTAGTAGATGTGCATGACCATTGAAGGATATTATGAGGCATCTATATTGCTAAACAGTGTGAAGGGCAGACCCAGTGCCATTGCATGGAATCATGACACATCTCTATTGCTATACAGTGGGGAATACACACACAGTGCATAGCCATGACTGTGTGCATACACAATACATAAATACTGTGGAATGTGACCCACATCGCTGAGGTGTATACACACTAAGCCATGATGTGTCATGTGTGACAGGTCACCGAAAGACATACGGATGACACCTCTGCATAACTGCTAACATTTCTTAGCTGCCTGGCAACCATGTCCACACATGGCAGACTTGTCAATACACCATGTCCCACATGACATTTATGTACCACACACACGAGGTGCTTGGCTGACAGTGATGTCCAACAGCAGTAAGGGAAATGTACGGTATCTGTGGCCTGATGTGGTGTCTGTGTATGTATGTGGATGCTGTACAGGTGACTACTGTCATGTTGTGACACAGTCATGATGTTCAACACATCTTATGTGGTCGAATTAAGTGACACCTCCACAAGCTGTGCACAGGCTTTTAGGATGTCCAGTGTTCCACATCTACTATATAACCATTTAAAAAAAGCTATAGTTGGACCATGTGTAGACAATGTACAACAGGGTGTACACACATACACATCACATCTACTGTGTGTTGCTACATGTCTCTGGCCATCCTCCATGGCCATGTGTGAACATGTGTTGGCCAAATGTGTGTGATGTCCATCTATCTCACGTCTGTGTTGTCCCATATGACATACACCCAAAGATGTCAGATACTCCACTGTCCACAGGGTTATGCAGACAAAGGGTTGTATGTTTGGTATGTGGGGTATGTTTTATGGGATAGTGAGACAATGCTGCAGCCAGACCACTACATGTCATGGGCATGTCAGATGGCACATCACAATGTGTGCACTCATTGCAGGGGCATATTCCACAATGGTGAATCCTGTGGGCTGCCCATACTCCAGCTCACTGTGTAGTACTGTTTGCGTATCCCACATGTGTTGTTCTGATGTATAGTACATATTCCTAAATTGAACAAAACCTCCACCATTGTATGCACAGCTATCCACACATCTAGCAATGACAGTTTCTGTGGTTTCATGTCAGTGTTTCATTTAGTTTGTATGTATTGCACATGGGTAGCCAGTGTGATTGATTAAAGATGCAACCTGTATATCATGACTGGACCATACATTATGTGTACATGTGTTAACTGGCCACATGGCAAATAGATCTGTGCATTAACATTCCTGATACTGATAACTGTCTCACCTGCAATGGCCTGCTGTCTCTGCGGCACGCCAGAGGTACCTATATAGGGGTGACACAGCAGTATGATCATTATCCATGACTGTATGACAGCTACAGGGTGCAATGTGCATGTTAACACATTCACCAGTACAATAGGATATACTATGGAGTATGCACATGTGTGCATACACAGGGTAGCATACTATAGTATGTGGCATGTGTGTAAACATACCTTGCATATGATGTTACATTACATATTGTACAGTGACACATGCAACTAAATGGGATATAATAGTTATATGTGCAGTAGTGACTTACCAGGCTTGGTGGTTGGGAGACACCCACCTCCACGATGGCAGCTAGAGTTTGTGGATGCTGTTTTGATGGCATCCCCAGGCTGGCCAGTAGCTCATCGGTAGGTGTGAGTGGGGGCTGGGTTGGTGGCCCACCACCTGCTGTACCTTGTTCCCTGGTGATTGCATTTGCACGCTGTTTTGCATGTCTGATCAGGTCCATGCAGTGTCTGCGCACCTGCTGGTAGGTGTGGTTATTGCCACCCACATCATTAACCCTCCTGCTAAGTTCCTGCCACAGGTCATCATGCTGCTGGGCATGCTGTGGCACATGGCTGAACAATACCTCATAGTTATCCTGGAAGTAAGGTATGAGGGCCTCATCCTCCAAGCGGCTATAAGCTGGCAGTCTTGATCGAGGCATATCTGGAAGACATAATGACAGAGACAAGACACAGTATCTCAGAGATGCACAGAGATACAACTGCACATACATGTGTATTACATTTAGTACATATGAACAGTTGTCTTTGCAAATCTTCATGACACTGACACCACTGACATGCTTGTGTCACACACATTTAACACCTGATGGGGATTGGATATTATCACCATATATGTGTGTCACCTCATTACATTGCTCATACTCCATGTGAATGCAGTCTTGATGTGGGCATGTCTGTTTGCCTGTACAGGTGTTCTTACCTATCAGCACATGCCTGGATGTGTCCACATTAATGCTGTTGACCTTGATGCTGTGTATATGTCACCTATCAACACATACACTGCCTTAACGGACATGACCTGTGACAATGCAGACATGCACATGGAAACCTTTACATGCATGTGTTTTGCCATATACATCTACATGGTACTGTGCAGCAGTTCAACATCCTGCCACGTATCGCCTCTGTTGCACATGTGATACACATGCAACAATGGCTAGCCAGATGGTATTTGCAGGGATGGTTATCAACTATAGCATGTATGGCCAAGGTCATGTAGCAGTGTGTATGCCCTGGGCCATGTATGAGCATAGGATGGAAGGTTTTCTAGCTGTATCTGAAAGCCATGTTCCTGCTGAGAGGTGAATCAGTGCCACATAACTGATCCAGACAGTTACTGATACATCTACCATGCGGTCATCACACCATGTCTGACAGAGATGAAATGTGCAGCTTTGCTGGACAGGGTTGCATAGTATGGCAGGAGTATGTAACGTGTACAGCACAGGGATCTGTCCAGCATGTGGGATCCTTGTACTAGGAAGGTGGCTGTCCATGATGTATGTATTTCAGATCAGGATATGTACGTGTAGCATGTCCAACATCACAGTGTTGGACATGTCTTTATGCAGGGTAGGCAGCATGCTGCATAGTGGAGATGAGGATTGTGAAGGCTGGTGTCACCCATCCAAGCATGGCCAATACCCCTTAAAGGTGATATGTGATCCGATATTGGTCACTTGAGTGATGAGTATGGCTGTTCAATGATCTCCATGCTCATGGATAGCACCCTGTCATGACTAGGGTTGCATCTTATGACTACCTAATAGGCCTGGTGACGTCACTAGCTCAGGGAGGTAAATTGCACAGCACCATCCCTTACACACAGAGTCCATTATGTTGAACGCTGCCTAGGTGGTAGTTCATGAGTACAGGGTTATTAACCTAGCAGTGACAATGCAATATGCAGCTGTCAGATTGTGCACATATGTCATGCACCTCACCCACAAAGCCCATTCTCTATGTTGTCCACAACACTGAGTCAGCTATTGCTCCTAGGTCATGACCATTCACATACGTACATACGCAGATGCCTCCCATTTGTCTGTGTGGTATGGGCTACAATGAGGGGGGAGTACAAAACATTAACCCTGTTTTACTGTAGCTGCCACTGGTGGGATATGCACATGTCACTCAGACACCTTTTGTAGTGTTGGTTCTGTCAACAGGCCACTGGCAGAACACTCCTGTGACATACAAAGGTACATCTAGTATACTGAGTGTAGATGGAACACAGTATGAATGATGATGTCCTATGACTTGTCACAGGTATGATATGCAGTGTGAAATTATCCGTACTGTCATCTACATCTGTACTGCTAACAACATATACGTTGATTAAGGTTCATGGACTTTCAGAACATACTCAGCAGGGTAATAGTGCAGTGCCTCCCATTATGAGTGGTGTCTCCACTTTGTGGGCTGTGATAACTGTTGGTGTGCACCATTCAGTGTTTTCACAGACTGACATGAAGCTATGTTTTACATGATGTGTATGTGTAGAGCAAACTGTTTTGCCATATTTGTATGATACAACCAGGGATGTGGACAGGTCACATGCATCCTGAGTGCACCTTGTACCATCATAGTTATGGTTACAGGGGCTCTGTAGTGTTCATAGATATGTGATTGTGTACATGTTGGGGGGGGCAGTAGGTTTATGTTATCCGACACCCTATCTGTATTGCTTATTCATGCTCAGCACTTGTTCAGAACATGTAAGCACTTCATGAGCTACTAATAGCACTCAATCCTACTCATTTCCTACAGGTAAACACTGTTTGTACTTACATTTCCAGCTTGCTTAGAGTAAAACCACTGTTGTACACACTTACTTTACATATCTAGTGAGAGATAGTTGAATATTCAGGCATGTTCAAGTGTCAATTCCCAGTGTTATTGCCTGTCTATATGACGAATATGGGCATCATGAGGCAATATAGCAATTGTCTCATGTACACAGTCAATGCTCACCTCCTAACATACGACACTACAACCTGTGGGAGATGCACATATGTAGCCATGCTGGAGGTAATGCTATCTACAACCCAGACTGAACCTGAAAATCATGTGGGGATGTTAAACATTTGCACCACACCACACTCATCACATATTCTGACTAGATATCCACCACCACAGGCCACACATAGTAAGACTACAACATTTGCGGAGCATCTCAATACTACTCTAGGCAACAGAGGACTCCGAAGCAGAAATGCAGGCAGCCCCCATCACCAAACACAACACCAATTACTTATAGCCCATAGACTCATGTGTGCCCATGAACTACAGCCAATAGGGTGATATAACATACCCAACACACTAGTCATAGGTGACTCTGTAGGCGGTCACACTGATGTCCCACTCAGCAGGCTACACAAGGTGATAGTCACTTTCATCTGGCTGTTGGGTAACAGGATCCGCAACATAACCTATCTTCTTTCATCTGGCTGTTGGGTAACAGGATCCGCAACATAACCTAAGCACTCAGGTCACTCCTCAACAGGTACAATATGACTGTCATTCTCCATGTTAGTGTGAATGCCCTGAGATGTAACTTCCTGGACTACATGTACAGAGACATGCAATAGCTCTCCGATCTTGTAGCCCAGGCAGGTATCACCCTAGCCCTGAGAAGCATTCTGCATTCGTCCAGACTGATAACGCAGTACAACGACTGAATTATTAACTTCAACAGTTGGCTATGCTTCTGGTGTCATTCCAAGGGTATCCAGTATCTGTCTGCTTTGAATGACATGGTTGACAGAACACAATGCTTTGGCACAGAAGACCTGCACCTGTCGGCCCTGGGATTATGGATAACATCTAAGGTTCTTGCTGCTCCTATAGTGCTTGTTTTAGACATGGTTCAAATAACATATTCAGCACCATAACAGGAACAGGCAAGCAAAACCTGGGGGTAATGTTACTCAATGCTTGACATGTTAATCTCAAATGCACTCACCTGAGGCACTCCCTGTAATGGACCACTTCAATATCTCTGCAGTGACTGGGACCTGCTTCTAGGCTCCTGAGAGCACCCCTGCACTAACAGGCTATTACGCAGACCACACCTTTCAGTCATGTAACCAGGACCGGAACACCCACGGCAGAGGTGTGTCCATATTTCACAAGGATGTACACACCTCCAGGCTGGTTGCTTAGCACAATGCATCAGAGGTAATCCAAGTGCAACTAACTGTGGCCATAACTGCTATACAAATTGTAGCTTGTTACGGATTCCACACCATACCCTATGGTTAACGGCCCTCACTTCTTGGTGTACTGGAAAGTAGGGTTCAAACAGGAACTACTGATGTGAGACTCACACTACCCCACACTTAACTGGGATACCTACTCATGTACCGACACATTAGGCCAACACTTTCTGGGATTCATAACCTCCAGTCAGCTGGATCAACCTATCCACACCACCACCAGGGCCAACAATATCCTAGACCTGGACATTACCAACATGTGTGACTGGTGTTCCACACCTGGGGTTATCCCCTTGTTGGTCAGATCCGAATGTATGCTAATCACCCTTGTTATCCACATCCCGGCACCACACCCTTCATGGAAAATACAGTACAATATTTTTACAAAGCCAACTTCAGGCTTCTTATGGCAGCAGTAGTAAACATCATGACACCCGTGCAGATGGACAATATAGTTACAAACACTGAATCTTACACAACTGCACTTCATTAGCACTTACACGACTGCATGGATCATGCTATCCCAATCAGAGCCATGACGGTACCCACCAGATAATGGATGCCACTCTGGGGGTCCACTGCCATGGACATAATGTACAACAGAAAGAGGAGACTGTTGCAAAGTAGAGTGCAATCCCATAGGTGGGGTAGCTCCCTGGTCAGCCTCAGTAGAAATCTGAGATCCCTTATCACATCCTCCGAAGCTAGCTACGTAAACATTACTGTGACTCATTCCAAGGACTACCACAAAGCGTTATGGAGGTATGTCACTACTCTCAATGGTGATACCCACATCTGCTCTCACATAAAGCTGTTAGGCACAAACATTACAGAACTGACTGATATTGGCAACATCCTGGCAGATAGATACTTTACACCCCTCTCACACCCTAAAGGTCCCAAACCTATAGAGGAACAATGCAGAGACCCTGCGGTCACAACTATGCAGTTTCATGCTGCACTCTCTAAAGCCTGGAACACAGACTCCATGTGACCGTCCAACATCCCAGGCTGCGATTTACACAAACCTCAGAACGAAATGGTTCCCCACTTGGGCACCAAATTCACTAATAGCCTTGTATCAGGCATTGTGGCCCCTGAATGGTGCACGGCAACAGTTATCACACTCCACAAAGGTGACACCACAATGGACCAGAGGAACCATTGCCCTATACGCCTGACTAGACTGTTCTGCAAGGATACGGAGCACATCATCATGGAAGTCATTCACAGAGACATTGGTGGCCTCCAAACCTTTGATACCACCCAGTTTGGATTTGTTAGGGCCAGACCATGACTCCTAAACCTGGTGGAGTCCTTTGAGACAGTTACCAAGGTAGCAGATGAGGGTAAGGAGGTCCACACAGCCTACCTTGTCCTCTCATTGGCTTGCAACACCGTTCCCCATTCTGGTATTGTCAACATACACATCCACCTGCACATCAACCCCTACGACACGAGATGTTATGCAAAGTGGCTCATGGACAGGACCCACACAGTGAGGGTAGCATACCCTAGTTCCTACTGTAAATCAGTTACAATTGGAGTACCCCAGTCCTCGGTCATAGGGCCCCTCATGTTTGGTATATGCTTCTCTGAAGTACAGGCTAGCACAGAATGACTTACCCTGAATAGGTTTGCAGACGACTGCAAACTAGGGGCCATGACTGATTTACCAGCTGATACAGACACCCTCCATAAGGGTGTCACTGTGATGGATACCTAGTGTCGATAACATGGCCTCAAGCTGCATGCCACAAGGTGTATAGACATCCCCTTTGGATTACACCAATCACCCACTGACTGTCACATAGGTGGTAGTCCCCTACATACATAAGACATTATAAGGGATCTTAGAACACAAGTAGATAGCACCCACTCCTTTGATAACCATATTGCCAAGGTGGAGTGTATATCCTTCAATGTGGCCACCCTAATCTGTAATGGGTTTGTAGCCGGAGCAAAGGCAGCCATTGTACCTCTCTACTCCTGACTTATGAAACACGTTCAATGGTACAACACACCATTTGGGGTGTACCTTACGAGACAACAGCAATGGCTTTAAATACTACAACATTAACACACCAAGAGGATTACCGACCTCCAAAGGATGATGTATGCAGCCCAATTACAGAAACCCCAACTGTACTCATTTACATACTGCATACTCAGAGGTGATCTCTGCTGAACATACAAGGCCCATGTGCAAAACAGTATTGATGGATATGCTCCACATAAGCAACATAAGCAAAAGCCACTGAGAGCAACATGCTCTGGGATATGTACCCAAACACAACGATGACTAGGACGTGCTGGAGGGATACATTCCTGAACCGGACACTCACCATGCTTTGGGACATGATTCCTATGTACATCAGGCAAGGACCCTCACTGGCACTCTTCAAGAGATACCTCGATGGGTGGATGGGAGACAGACATGTATGCCAGGGATCACTGCAGTGGCTCTACTGTACACAGGTGCAGGAAACAAATGGCTCTGCTGTTCACAGGCACAGGACACTAACCTAGGGAGGTGCCGCAAGTGAAAACAATGTAGTTGGGCTTACGAATGGACTTGGCCAGACAGCATAGTACCTAACTATGAACCTATGAAGCTATTACATGTCCTTTGTGCATGGATAATTGAGTAGCTCTTCCATTTCAATTAGCTATCATGCTGTTACACTGTCTGGTGACTACAAGCCATATGTATCCTGTTATTGTGTATTGTACATGCCAATAGACATACCTGATGTTTGCATAATATAACAGTAATGCTATGTAACATTTTTGACATATCTATCTACAATACTGTACATTTCACATTTTAGCAACAATATCCCATAATGTAAAGCATAATTGCACAGCAGGACCATCTTAGACATGTTATTCTCAGTTATACTCCCATACATATGCCTACTGTTACAGTATATCAACATATACTATCCCCTGTTATGGCACGTACTTGTTGGACAAACCCTGCCACTGACAGCGGCTGGAGAGGAATTGTTGTGTTTAAAGCCCTTATGTAGCATCCCTTGTGGTGAATGAGGTTTTTACCTTGTGGCCCACAGCAGTACACACAATTTCTACAAGTGTTACTATGCTCAACAAGACCTCACTACATAATGCCTTTTTCCCACTGTATGCATTGCGTACACTTTCATTAATACAGAACAGGCACTACATACACTGACATACTGAGTGTTCTACATACCTTCTTAGTGGTCCGAGTTTATGAAAATATCTGTCTTACCCCTTTCCTGTTTCAATGGTTTTATGGTATGTGCATATGGTTTGAATGCATGGCAAACCATCCTTTTATACGTAGATACCAGTAATGTGGTATCCTGCCACCAACTGGTGTTCCGGAGTAGATGATTACATGCACATCAGCTGTGCAGCTACTCCATTAGCCAATTACATGGCAACAGTGGGGTATAATTGAATACTCCACTTGGGCTTTGTCCTTTTGCCCTAACTTCGAGGAAGACGGTCTGGATGTGTTGTTTGTGATGAATTGCAACTGCTATATGGAGAGACACAGATATTTTGACTTCATGTCCCCCATGGATTGTGTGTGACGGCTAGAGGATGTAGTTCTACATGTGAGTGCAGCTGTTATCTCAACCCTCCGATACGAGATTATTGCAAACAAAACATGTAACATCGGCATCTGTTCCATTGTACAACAGCAATGATTTCACATAGCGCCATTACAGTGTGTCTCTCACAAGGTATGTTAAGGCTTCTGCAGATGTCATTGAGTGAGTAGATGTTTGTGATGTTATTACAGTCTGTATTGCAATTGTTTCAGGTGTGGGGGAGATGTAGGTGGGTGTACATAGCAGATAAAGGTTTGTGGGGAATGCATTTATACATATTCCATGTGTGTGTGAGGGCTCCTTCCCTAATTGAAGACCTATCATTTACTAGACTAATACTATGGTTATTGCAGGCTTATTCATTAAGCCATTGTTAATTGGTTCCTATATAGCATGCAGGTGATGTTGGTCCTTCAATCCCCCCGGAAATACATCGATATGTAATGAAATGTTGCTACATGAAAGCTGTCTTGTGTATTTCTGTCACAGATATTTGCACTCATTGGAGTTGTGTTGGTGACTGAACCTCTTTGGCTTGGGTTGCCACCTTTTCAAATGGCCATAGTGGGACATTTGCAGGATACACATCGGATTTTAGAGGCCAATACATACCCACGGTGAGTACAAAGGATAGAACTTAACTTTTTTTCCTAAATAAAACCGTATTCTTGTAGCAGTTTAGTTGCTTATTATGTTTTTTGTAACATTTAGGTATTTTAGATACAGAAATAACTATTTTATGCAACTATTACATAAAATATGGGACATAATTATGTCCTACAATCTCAGGACATTTACCCTTTTTAATATTTTTTGTCAGGACACAACTGCCCAAAGAGGGACTGTCCCTCTCAAAGTGAGACAGGTCATAACCCTATGCCTAAGGCTGACTATGACCACACCTACTGTAATAATCTACCTCCGAGTTAGCACGAACAGACACACACACACACACACACACACACACACACACACACACACACACACACACACACACACACACACACACATTACAGTCCCACGGAAACACACACCGCACTCAGAACACACACTTACACACACTACAGCAATCAGAAACACACTTAAACACAGTGCCTACCTGGACCGCAGCACCAGCAGCAATAACTAAATGTCCCTTAACATTGTGATAATAGTACTCGCGGTTCTAGTGTTCCAGTACTGTGGTCTTTCGGTCTTTAAGCCTCGTGATTACGCTTGTCGGTATGTAAAGCATTCGGTAGTTGGCAGTATCCTAATTATGTGTACCTCCATGGTCGTGTACATGTTGTTAACCTATCTATATATTTGCAGATATATGTATATCCGTATATATCGACATATATCTCTCTATCACCCTTTCTATCTCTATATTTTATATATAAATATATATATATATATATATATATATATATATATATATATATATATATAGAGAGAGAGAGAGAGAGAGTGAACACACCTTTCGTTGGGTACATGGCGGTATATACTATTTCCTGAACTCCGCCCTTTTGTGTTTTAACCTGTCACAATACACACCTGCCGTTGGTACATCTCAGGTAGCTTAGTGGCAGGTGATTGTGTACATGGTTATATGTTCTACTCCTGGCAGTGGTCATTTTACCTCTCAGAGCAGGGACTATTAGTACAAGGGTGAATAACACAGATTTCAGCTGTTCTGACCATCTTTGACCGTGATCTGCACGATATTCAGTGAAGCTTAGACCTGTTTTGCGCATATCCGTGTAGTCATGTTTAAACGACGCTTACCGTCACTTGCTGGTGCATAAACCCACTAACATGTGCTTAAATGTGCTCTAATAACCTGCATCCAACATCCATTATTCGTGGCATCAGAATTACGTAACAGCCCTTGCAGGTTGTTGAACCGGGAACATGCACGACACAGTCAGTGGCTTTACCACTTGGGCATCTGGGATATGCACAAGTGTTATGGTGTTTTGTATGTGGACTGTACTACGGCTGTTCCTCCATACTGCAAACAAATGTGTAACTCAGTTAGTTTACATATGGATGATACCTATCAATGGTATGTCCAAGTGATGTTTAATGGATGTGCTCCAGCTATGGGAATCCATGTCACAGTGAGTCACACACTGTAATGTTCTATACCTTGCCACAACCATAACTGGATAATGCTGGGGTGACTGATACCTGTCATGGGTACTCCCCACACTTTGGAACTACATCCCTGATTACATTATATGGAGCCCCTCATTAACACACCAGGGAATCCTTGCAGAGTGGGTGGAGAACAGTGGTTATGCCCAGGGATCCCGCATGGCTCTGCTCCACAGAGGAACAGTTAGTTAATCGATGGGGTGGTGACAGCAGATGCATTTTGCATAGGTTGTTGAATGGCCTCTGACAATCAGGCATGTACCTACCGATGTACCTAGGAACCTATACATACAGTATCAACACATGCTGTTAGCTTCGTTTACTGTTCAGGTGTTGACTTACCTTGTTCCAATAGCTGTTGCGTGTACAATAATTGAGGGCTGCCTATGTAGGAATCACACAGTACACCACCTGTACATAACAATTTACAGGTGGTCGTGTGTGTGTGCTATCCATTTTACTGTGTGTGCAGGTGGAGAAGTGTGTTAGTCTGTAGGGGCCTACACTGTCAGTGTATGTGCTATACGTTCTCTTTGCCAATGCATGGGCATATTGGGCACACCTCCATCTGCCTACTGTGGCTGGCACAGGGTGTTCGTGGTCTGAATCCCTCTGTGCCTGTGATGCCCTTGGCAATTGCGGTGGGCTGTGAGGGCCTTCACCATTATGTCCTTGTTGCAGCTGTTTTCGCAGGATCATATTATGTAGCATGGTTCATGCTATGGAGATGTGGGCACACGTGCCTGGAGAGTACTGCAAGGTTCCATCAGATATGTCCAAGCAACGGAACCATGATTTCAGCATCCCAAACACATGCTCTATGATGATTCTGGTTTGTGCGTGTGCCTCATTATGATGTTCTTGCATGGGTGTTTTTGCATTTGTGATGGGAGTCATCATCCATGGCTCCAGTGCATAGCCAGCATCCCCCACAAGGTGGCCATATGGGATGTCCCCCCTGAGAAATACCTGATACAGCTGTGAGGCATGCAAGATGTGGGAGTCATGGTAGCTTCCAGGGGTGCCAGCACACACATCCATGATAATGCCCTGGGCATTGCACACAACCTGGCAGTTGATGGAGTGGAATCCCTTGCTGTTTATGTAGTGCCTACCATGCTCACCAGGTGGTGATGCAATATGTATGTATGTGCGTGCAGTCTATTGCACCCAGTACCTCTGGGTAGTCTGCCACAAGGTGGAAGAGATGCATATTGATGGCCAACTCCTCCTGAGTTTGGGGGAAGTATATATGCTCATTGGCATGTGGTAACATGGCTTCCAGGAACTGGTGGAGTACCCTGGATGCTGATGCCTGTGAGATCCCCATGATATCTCCAGTTGGCCTTTGAAAGGTACCTGTGGCTAGTATTCTCAAGCTTACACATACCTTCCTGTCCACTGGGATGGGTTCCCCTCTGTTGTTTCTGGATCTGAGGTGTGGCCAGCACAGCTCAACAATTTGCTGTATGATGTCCCTGTCCACCCTGTAACGCTCTACTATCTCCAGATCATGTAGCCCCGAACACTCTTCTCCTCCAGGGCCTGAGGTGGTTGTCAGCATCATCCTCCACACCACCTTCAGTCTTCAACACATGGTGATGAATCACAGCTATGGCAGCTCCCAACAAGTACATTGTAAAAGTTCCCCGTCTGTTTACACCAACGGTGCAGTGTTTGGGAATACATGAGTGTGTGTGAGGTGCCTTCACACTTTATGCTATTGTGCTTTGAACACTGATGATGTCATAGGGTGTGTATGTACAATCAGAGCTGCAGGGTATCTTATGTGTTTTACCACAGGTACTGCTATTGTGGTGCCTTTGGTGTTAAATTACATTTAGCTGCCGTGGATCACCTCTTGCACTTGCCTTCACTTTTCTTAATGATTCCCCTCCCATTGTCGAGCATGCATCCAGCAGCCTGCTTTCTTGTTTTGTACTTTCCCAAACCAGGATTGTGTTGCGAAATGTGTTCTATAGCTGATCTACTGCAGGTTTGCTTTGCTTGGCGGTGACAGTTCTCTTTTCTTTGCAATCCGACACCTCCCCTATCCTGTTCTGTAGGCAGCATTGTTAGCTGCCGTCAATGGCCCACTGTGAGTTAATAGGTGTTAATTACTCAGTTGTACTCCAATTATCCTACTAAGGCATTTCCTTATTGTCTTCCAGTAAACTTCCTGTTTGAGCTGTGGTGCATGGCACGTGCGGTCACTTATCGGTTTTCGAGCATGTTGTCATCCACATACACATGTGCTTTCAGGCACCATGTGTGCTCTCAGCTAAGCAAAGCAATACGTACATCCACACCCCTATCCTGCAGCTTTGCTTAGCAATGGGCAACCTGGATTTGTATTGCTCCAATGTGCTTACAGCTATGGTGGCACACCCAACTGCTGATGTCATGTATACCTCCAGACCACTCCTCGGTGTTGTAGCGCTGCACCATATGGTACATCCTTAGGCCGGCGGGACGTTTGCGATTCAGTATTACTTGCCTCATTTGCATGGCATTGACTACTAATTCATAGTTACTGCACCGAACACTGTCACAGACCCTTATCAACCCTTGCAGCTTGGTTGTGGTGTAGCATGCATACCTTTGACTATTATGGTGAAATTATGATTCGTGTTACATTGCAATTTTGATTACATTAAATGTTATTTTTTATGTGTTGTGCATGTTTTTTTATGCCATTGGCTGTATATTTAGCCATTGGCATATGTTAACTTTGTAATACTTAAGTTTGGTCCACTTTCATGGCTCCGATGTTCTGTTTGGAAAAATGTAAACCTTTTTTTTTTGGTTTGCATTTCTGTATGCTTACGCTATGCCTGCACCACTTCATGAATCGCTATGTACCTTCATTTGCATGCTGCAGTACTGATCATGGGGTGATTAGCATACATGGGCCAAGAGCTGCGCAGATCTGGCGTACGCTGGTAGTGCACATGGTTGGATCATACCTGAATCACTCGGCGGCCATATTTGCATTATACCACCTACGCTACACCTGTGCCTGGTGCAAGCTTCATGAATCCCGGGGTCTGTTTCAGTTGGCTGCAGCCCTTCTGATTCTAGCATTAACCTCCTCATTCAGACTTCCCATCTCCTTAACTACCCCTCCTAGCTACTTGAAGCTGTTAACCTGTTCCAGTGTTTTCCCTTATGTCTCAATTTTCATCTTCTTCTGATTTTCCTCATTTGCTGGCTTTGCGGCTGTCTTATCTGTGTTCAGTTTCATCCCATATACACCCAGTTTTGAACCAGAAGATGTTAAAATGGTACTACACAGTATCAAATGAAAACATATATAGTGTTAAAACTCTTTGCACTCACAAGTGGTGTCCAGCTACCACATGCTTGCAGATATTTATATTATCTGTGCATTAAATAAACAAATATGCAGACAAATCATAGTTAAGTAAATATCTCAGAAAAAGAGTGGCATCTATTAAACTGTTTGCAGCAAATTGAAGCTATCATCCACATGATCAGAAATCAAACTGATAGCTGGTGTATATTTGCTATGATAAAAAAAAAAACATTAATTGGGGTTTGCATAGTTATAATAGCTTTACTTGTTCAGTATAAGATCAACATTATGTCTACCTGACATAATATCACCATTGTGAAATAGTTATCTTTTTTTGCAACTTTTTACAGTTTTAAGATATGTACATTTGTTTTCAGTTGGTGTAAAACTGCATTATCAAGAATTTTGCTCAGATGAAAGCTGTCCAGCAATGGAATCAGTGGATGTCAAGGGATATGAAATTCCACTCAGGTTAAGTGTTAATGAGCTAACAAGATTATATCAAAGACTTGTGTAAGGTTGCTGAAAAATGTCCCAGTAAATCTGACATTCTCCTTACTGTGAAAGGGTTGATTTGCGGGACATAAGGTGGCTGTTTATGTAATCTGCTCCTTTCTGAAGCCATGTTGTTTACCTTAGATTGTCAAAACTGTTAACTCATTCAGACCTATAGCAATTTTTCTTTATATTACAGTTAACAACCATAGCTGATTATTGTTCCCAAACCTTTTTTGGGTCTGTCTTCTCTAAGTTTCTTACCAGCAAATAATTGGCAGTATTAGAAAGCGCAGGGAGTAATTAACAAAATGACAACAAGATTGTTAATCAATGATGTCCTGAGTAGAGAAATGAATCTGTGCTTATCACTGAGTATTCATATTTTAATTTTTATGTTCATGTTTTCATAACTGGGTTGCCAAAATGCTACTGAGGAGTATAGTGTGAAATACCATGGTGAGAACAGAAAAGTTTATTGTCATCTTCCAGTTATATAACACTAGACTGGATATACTGCTAGTTGTTTTTGCTAATTATGAAAATAAGCAATATTTCCATATTTACTTTTTATACTTTTTATTTATTGTTTTCACATTTGTTTAATGAGGATGTCCAATTGGATTAAACATATAAATTTTCAATGGAGGCCAGGGAGAAAAGCTCCTCAGTATATTTAGTTACAAGTAGCAGGACATATAAAGATGTGTACATACAGGAAAGCTTTAGTTAAATATATACATAAGAGATAGGGCAGGATTCAAGAAGTGTCCGTGTAAGAGTTATAACTCTTACACTGAGGCTGCAGTTAAACAGAGTGATGTCAGCATGCTCTGGATATTCATGAGAGCATGCTGAATCACACCTAAGGCTAACACGGTCCATGGAAGACAGTAGGGGGCGTGTCCGTAGGCCAAGCCCTGCAAGCGGACACGCCCCCAGAAGAGTAAAATTGCCCAAAGTAAACACCCACGACAGAGGCCATGGAAATGTGAATAAACACAACACAACACATGCCCCCCACAGACTATGAACATAAAATATATAAATTAACATGTTATATATATTTTTTTAAATCGTAAAGATGTTTGCCCGTGAGGCACTCGTTTGCGCGGGCATGCCCATAGCTTAGCCACAGTTAGCAGTCAGTGGAAAAGGATATAAGAACTAAATATGCAAAGTAAGTCAAGAAGCAATAGCGTAGCGGTAGAGACGTCAGCTGAAGAGCAGGCATTCATGGTTCAAGCCCCCACAGCACCCATTTTTATTTCTAGTAAAATAAGCACGAAACAAGTCCCTGACAAACATGTACACATATAAAATCATAGTTTATGTAAAATGTAATGTAATAGTCCATTTATTTTGAAGAAATGTGAGATAAAATAATAAAAGATGCCAGATGTGCCTATAGCTGAGCTGCAGTTTAACAAGGTGAGTGCATCTGCCCGTAGGTGAGCAGTGGTTTAACAGGTGCAAAATGAGTGCCCGTAGGTGAGCTGTGGTTTAACACACTGAAACTGTGTGTCCCTAGCTGAGCTGAGCATAATATGCATGCTGATAGCCAAATGAAGCGTAAACCAGCGTACCCCATTTGCGCGGAGCTGCGCAACGTGCAAACAAGCTAACCGACGGGCAACGTTGAGCAAGCCGTATCAAAACTGCCTTTAAACAGACACACCCCTCAGCTTGTCTAGACAGTCATAAAAAATAAAAAGCAGTGGCCAGGTTCGAACCCAGGATACTATACACCATAATCAAGGTACTGAACCACTAACCCATGACAGCAGTACCTATAAATGCAGTAATAGCAAATATATAGGAATGAATACAAAGTGGAGCATGACAAAGCAGGTTTTGTGAAGTTGATACAATTCCAAAATGGCCAATCACAGATATGTGCAGGAAAAATGGCCTATATAAGCCCCATAGGTGGGAATACACAGCATAAACGATTGTAGAACTGACTTGCAGCCAGAATGACAGGAATAGGTGAGGGTAGTTGCTTTTGAGCACAGAGGTGGGGTGTTGAGGAGTCCAGATACATGGTCTGGCTCCTAGTCCACAATCATGAGGCCCAACTCATGCAGGGCCAGGTCCTGTGGGGAGCATATAGAGCTGAGGCGTGGGACCGGTTGGCTCATAATCTCACCAGTGCCACAGGGATTCCAAGGACCGGTGAGCAGGTTCATCACCACCATGCGGACCTGAAGAGATGCAAGCAGGACCAATTGAACCTTTGGATCCAGGAGGCCCGGCAAATGCCCAACGCCCCACTACTGAGTAAGTTACATGTAATTATGTATGTAAGAAATTAAACTAGCTGCTATTATGGAGATGTGTATTCCAATATTACTTTGTTTATATTACAGCTGCAGGTGTTCGTTCTGCGAACCGCAGAGCCTATGGCGATAGGCTGGTGTGGTTGCGCCACCAGGCAGGTCAGTAATCCTCTCCCAGTAACTGTAAAGAAATATAAAAGTATGACAGTTAGCAAAAGAGTGCAGTGTAGTCACTAAGTAATAGAATGTGCAAGTAACAAGTGTAAGAGTGTTTGCAAGTATTGCTTGATTACAAAAGTGTGTTGCAGTCTGTAATCCAAACAGAAAAATGAAAATGTCTGAAATAAAGTCTGAAATAAAGATGCCCCACCTGTAATATAATAGTACACAACCTGCAGCAGGCTGAAAAGTACAGCTGCAGAAGATGAGCAAATCACATGTGTGAAATATACCCCTGTTGAAATACTGAAACATGACAGAAGTGAGACTGCTGGAAAGGATTGTAATAACTACAGGTAAAACATGTCAATAAACCTAGAAGTAAGTACCATCCTGAATAGTAAAATGAAAATAAGTGAGAGAGTGTGAGAAAGTGTCATGAATCCAGCAATAAAGTAGTAATAACCCCTGAATAAAGTATACTGCAGTCAGTACAGAATGAAATGCATGTGAGCAGCAAAACCAAACAGCGAAATCTGTTCAAAGTGTTGCTGCAGCTGGAATGTGTATTCCAAAATCTGGATATGTTGCTTTCAGTCTGCAATATGCAGATAGTATGATTGTCTGATATACCAAACATCCACAGTTGTCTATAGCTATATAAAGCAAATGTAGCAGGATGATGTAGCTGAACAAAGCTAGATATGAATGTGTATGAAGAACAATAAAATGTATATTGCTGTAGCAGTAACAGTCCTATCACCAAGTTGAAGTAGTTATCATATAGAAAACTATAGTTAGAACAGTAGTGTGTATATATGTGCAGCTATTAGAAATGTACAGCATATGTATTGGTATTCGAAGGTGTTAATATTATTTTCTTCACCCCACCCTATAACCACATATAACCCATTCCACGTGAAAATGGTATGTGCAATCACAATTAACACCCCTGGACATTTGTCCTGTTGGGTCATAAATATTTGCATGTCCGATGATGCATCTGCCCTGTTCATACATCCAAACCTGATGGCCTGTTGCCATCAGTCAACCCTGCATGTTGTTGGACTGTGTATTGCTGTTCAAGTTATGCATATGCTATGCTCGCTGTTCAATGGTGTGAATATCTGGGTGTTTGGTTAATGGGAATACTAATGCATGCTGTTACAACTAATTGTGAATGGTATTATATGTCACTAACCCAAACTGTCATGACATAATGCAAAACATAGGATAGCAGGGAAGGCGGGTTCCAGTGGACCCACCTCCTCCCACATCAGCTGGCGAGTGCACCTGGCACTAGTGCCCAGTCTGGACCCTCCTCCAGTGGCCCTGTGCCACCTGCGGGTGGAAGCGCTGCAGGGGATGGGGCTCATCCCCCCTCTGCAAGTGTGGCCGGAGGAGAACCACCACTCACCCTCCGTAGCGTCTGGACTGTGGTGCGTAGGGAGATCCGGGACTCTGTTCTTGGGCCCCTACACCAGCTTGAGGCACAGGTGGCACAACTTATGGGCATGCCTGTTGCCCGGCCTACACAGCCCCCAGCACAGCCCCGTCCTGGGCAGTGAAGGAACAGTGGCAACTGCCTATGGGTGGGGATATCAGTTCCACTGTTGCCATCTGTGGGCTCATGGGCTCTGGATATCTAAACCTCCATCCCTGTCAATTGTGTAACCCCCCCCACACGTGTCATACACCGCCCCTGTATGCATCTTGTTTGTCTTTTCTGTTGACCTACCCAACCTACCTCCCCAACTATACCGACTTCCTTCACCTGACATACCACTCTCACCTGAAAAAAAAAAAAAAAAAAGGGCACTCTGTACCCACAAAAAAATTATGCCCCATACATAGCTGCCCATTCCGCACACATGTCTGCTGGACATGGAAACTATCAATTACAATTGGCTGTACAACAAGTATTATTGTTGTCCTGACACCTCTCTCAGGGGTGGAAGATTTCAAATGTCACACCAAATTACATACATATGCACAGCTGTTGCTGATAAAGAAATGGGCAGCTATGGGCCTTACCTACATCCCTCCTGCAAATCCCAAGCTTGTTTCCCTACTGTCTTACCCTCTTTGTGACCCATTTTCACCACTTTCCTGTCTCCCCATTTTCATTTCTTTCAAAGAAAATAGCGCGGGTGTGCGCCAGAGTAAGCACTGTTAAGCAGTTGTAAGCAGGTGTGCGCGTGTGTGCGCAGAGCTAAACGGCAGTGTCCCTGCGTGAGTTCCGCGCAAACCAGCACTAACCCGGTTACAACTGCTTAAAAGTGCCTTAGTCACTCTGATTGACAGGTCCTGTAGTCAGTTCAAAAGCAAAATAAAATCCCACTGTCAGTCTGACCTACCACTAAGCCATGACTCTTATACAAGAACATTGTGCTAAAATAAATATATCATGTAATAGTAGGAATGAATGTAAAGGGAATATAGGATGTGTAGTACACAAAGCATGTAATTTAGAATTACTGTCAAAACTAGTGGATTTCCATAATAGTAGTGTGTGAACAGAAACAGCCATGCTAGTTGGTAGCTAGTAGGTAATAATGTCAGTTAATGTACATATATAAATGTATGTATATTTACATGTATATATATATATATATATATATATATATATATATATATATATATATATATATAGTTGTAGGTGTCATTGTGCATACACACTTACTACGGGGAACAGGAGAGAGGAATGGAGAAATGTGAATCTACAACACAGCCTGAAGAATGAGAATGATACTAACCTTTACACTCACAGAACAGTGTCCACAGCATACCAGCATGGTCCCCGCCCTTACAATCTGAACGGGCAATGCCTATCTCACATACCCTTTTATAGCACTGTCCTGAAATCACAGTGAGAACTGCAATCAGTACACAACTGGCTGCATGCAATTAGCAAATGCTGGTTTACAATTGGTGCAGATGCCATCACATGGACCTATGCAGATACCTACAAAAGCATCCTGTACTAACACTCCACACATGCAATATGTTCATTGCACTGTCTGGAAGCAGACAGAGGGAGAGAGACAGACAGAGACAGAGAGTGAGAGAAAAAAAATACACACACTACACACTGAGTCTAAGCTGTCAGCAGTGACAGTAGCAAGCCATGCCAGCAACAGCAGGAAGCAGAAGTAGTGGTAATGCAACCAGCTGTGACAAACACAGGTAATGTAAAGTAGCAGGTTAATAGTCTGCATACTGTGAACCCTCCAAATGTGTCATAGGTCTGTATCTATAGGTATGTCCATGTGATATGTTGTGTGTACGTAGTTCCACCAAAAGGGGATGACTATACATTACATGTCAGTCAGTGTTAGGCCATGCTCCTGGCAGCAGTTGTCTGTGCGCTGCCCTCATCAATGGCTTTAGTGACTGTTTTGAAAGGTCAGCCAGGTTCAAAAGGCAGGATCAACCCATCACAAAGGCAAACTGGCCGGGAACAAGTGTCTGCAGGTACCCAATATCGCTGTATATGCGTCCCATACTGAATAATTCCATAGCTTAGCAGACCAGGCCGGTTATGCTTATGATGTGGTAGTTCCCAGGGTCAGTAGAGGTGCCTCCTTAGTGGTGTGGGACCACTGTTGCTGTATGCCAGTGTCCAGGTACATATCCTGTAGTACGGCCAAGGTTAAATATCAGTCTTATATGCGGTTGTATGTCCTCTTGGAGTGCACGTAGCACACATCCAGGGATACCATCAGGTCACAGTGATGCTGTGTGTTCTGCTTTGCTGTGGCGGCCCTCACCTGGACATGTGAGATGATAGGGAGGTTACATTCAGTTGTGATAAGTATTTCAACTTGTGGGGGAGAAGGAGGGGGGATACGTGCACCGAACCTGTCTGCAAGAATGTTGCCAATATCTGTGTGTTCGGTGAATGTTAAGTAGGTGTGTATTAACTCAGAACATATCTGAGGCATTTGGTCCATATATGTAACATAACTGAAGAAGGCCTTGTGGTTATAGTTTCATAGTTTCATAGTTTCATAGTAGTGTACTAGGCTATCTGCCCTGGGGCATTTACAAGCCTAGCCAATAGTGATGTGGCTTTCGCCACCCCATATTATATAGCTGTGCCTCTCTAGTAGTGACACATGTGGGTCCCCATTATTTAGTATACTATACCTCTGTCTAGTAGTGACACTGATGTGACTCCCGGGGTAAACTTATGATCTCCCATCCATGCATCAAGATTTTTCTTGAACAGTGCCAATGAAGGGCTCTGTCTCACATGAACTGGGATTTTGTTTCAGAGTACGGGTAACCTCTGTGTTATGAATTTATCCCTCCAGCATGTCTTATTTATATTTGTGCAGAGGTTGAAATCCTTAGCTCGCGTGGTTCTGGTGGATTTGGATTTTTTGAGATGGAGCATGTCCATCAGTTCTTGGTTGGACATGGCCTTATATGTTAGGCACAAATCACCTCTGAGCAGGTGGTATGCTACTGAATAGAGCTGGAGTTTCTTTAATCTAGCTGGATAAGGCATATGTTTGAGTCCCATGATCCTCTTGGTGAGGTACTTCTTGGGTCTTTCCAGTTGTATGTGCCGGGTGAGGTACATCCCAAATGGAGCATTATATTCAATCATGGGCCTAATAAGGGAGGAATATAGAGGTGCAATGACATCCTTGGATCTGGATGAGAATCCCTTCATGATGAGATGGGCAAGGTAGAAAGTCTTTCTGACCACTTTGGCAACATGGTTATCAAAGGAGAGGTCACTATCAACTTGAGTCCCCAGGTCTCTGATTACTTCTTCCGTACTCAGTGGGTTATTGTCTATGTGATAATTTGTGGGTACTTTGTTTTTCCCAAAGGGGATGACTATACATTTTTTGGCATTAAGTTTGAGGCCACGATTCCGGCACCAGTTGTCCATTTCAGTGAGACCTTTCTGTAGGATGTGTGTGTCAGCAGGTGAATCGACTATGGCACCCAGTTTGCAGTCATCTGCAAACTTTGTCAGCCATAATCCTCCCATATTTGCTTTCACATCTGAGAAGTAAATGCCGAATAATAGCGGTCCCAGGACTGAGCCCTGTGGGACACCACTCGTGACTAGTTTTGAGTCTGACATGGCTCCAGCAATTTTGACCTTATGGGTTCTGTTTTTTAGCCAGTTTGCCACCCATCTTGTGTCATATGGATTTACATTTAGGCTGCTGAGCTTGTCTATGATGCCAGAGTGTGGTATTGTGTCAAAGGCTTTAGCCAAGTCCAAGTAGGCAGTGTGGACAGCCTTGCCCTCGTCAATGGCACTAGTGACTGACTCGAAGAAGTCAACCAGGTTTAAGTGGCAGGATCTGCCTTTTACAAAACCAAACTGGGTGGGATCAAGGGTCTGCAGATCCCCAATGTTGCCATTTATGAGTTCCATGATGATTCTTTCCATAGCCTTGCAGACCAGGCTGGTCACACTTATGGGTCGGTAGTTACCAGGGTCAGTGGAATTTCCCCCTTTGTGGAGTGGGACCACTGTTGCTGTGCACCACTGTTCTGGTACATATCCTGTAGTGAGGCTAAGATTGAATAGCGTTTTTAGATGCGGGTTTAGTTCATCATGAAGTTCACGTAACATGCAACCGGGGATACCATCGGGTCCATAGATGCTGTGTTTTTTTGCTTTGTTGAGTGCTGATTTTACCTGTACATCTGAGATGGCAGGTAGGTTACATTCAGCAGGGATAATTATTTCACCTTTCAGGGGTGAGGGAGGGGTGAAATTTGCACTGAACCTATCTGCCAGAATATTGGCAATGTCGGTAGGGTCAGTGAATTTTTTGTCGTTGTGTACCAACTCAGAGCATATCTGAGAATTTCCTCCCAAGGTTCTGACATAATTGAAGAAGGCCTTGTGATTGTCCTTGGTATCCTTGGCAATCTTTCTCTCAAAGTTGGCTTTAGATGTTTTTATGAGAGAACGTAGTTTTTTACTTGTGCTGATTAGGGAAGCCTTTTCCTTGTGGGATTTGGCTTTGTCCTGCAGTAGCTTCCTTCTTTTCTTGTATAGTTTGTTTATAGCCGGGGTCCACCAAACTGGGCATCTTCCCTTGGTGGAGAGGGTTTTGGTTTTAGTTGGGAATTGCTTGATCCATGCATTCTTGGAGATGTCCGTAGAAGGCTTTTGTGTAGGATTCAGCATTTTGGGAAGTGGTTTCCATTAACCCAGTAGGCTTAAAGGATACCATTTCTGACTTAAGGAGCGTAAAGTCAGCTTTTGAAAAGTTTTTCACTGTAGTCTTTTGATCTGGGGGTGGGGGTGGGATATGTACATCCAACGTGATCAATTTATGGTCAGATCTTACTAGTGAGGGGTTTACATCCGGTGTGGAGCATTTGGGCCCCATGTTTGTGATAACCAGGTCAAGTATATTATCTCCCCTCATAGGAGAAGTGACCAGTTGCTCCATAGCATTCAAGTTAATGAATTCTAAGAATCTTTGGGCTAGGGTGTTAGGGCTAGAATAGTAGGCCCAGTCTATGTTGGGGTAGTTGAAGTCACCCAATATGATGGTGTTTGGTGTGACATTCATATCCTCCAGTGTCTTTAGGAATGCTTGATGGGATTCCTGGGATTGGGAGGGTGTTCTATAACATGCAACCAGTTGTATGGCAGTTTTGCCTATGGTGAGTAAAACTTGTATGGTTTCTGATGCTTCTTGGGTAGCCACCAATCGGGAGGTGTAGGTGTCCTTTATGAAAATGGACACTCCCCCTCCCTTTGTGGTCTTGCCTGGAACTTGAGGCTGAAAAGCATGATATGAGGTATAGCCTGGTAGTGCTGGAGTGCTCTCAGGGGCCTTGAACCAGGTTTCAGTTACTGCACAGACATTGATGTTCTCCATACTGAGAAGTGCTTCGAGTGCCTGCATCTTGAGATTTAGACTTCTGGCGTTGAGCAGCATTACCCTTAATTTTTTTCCATTTTTTTTATTACGGAGGTTGATTTGTCTTTTGAGCATTGCCTAAAAAAGGCACTATGGGGGTGGCAAGAGCCTTGGCCAGTATCCGGAAGCCCAGTGGTGACAGGTGCAAGCCATCCATTGTGAAGCAACGCGGCTTGTCCAGCATGTCATCCCAGGCTGACAGACATTGGATTCCCCCTAGAATGACACCAGTGATTAAGCCAATTGTTAAAACTGATCATTTTGTCTTTGTACTGAGGCATCATTCTTGGTGAAGGCAGGATGCTGCTCAGGGTCAGGGTCATACCAGTCTGGGCTACATAATCTATAGTGTTTGTGGCCATTTCCCTCCCAGAGTAGGCCGTGGCCGTTCTTATGAGAGACCGTAGCGTATTACCAGTGCTGACCACAGATGCCTTCCCTTAATGTGAATCTGCTCTGTCCTGTAGTAGCTTCCTGCTATTGTTATACAACCTGCCTCTGGCTGGGGTCCACCGGACAGGATGCCTAACCTTTGTGCATAGGGTCTGGGTTAGAAATGTGTGTGCAAGTTCCATGCAATCTGTGGGATGTCCGTGGTAAGCATTCGCAAAGGGGTCAGCAGTGTGGGTTGTGGCTTCCACTGGCCCAGTCGGCTGCATGGATACCATCTCAGTCCTAACAAGTGAATAACTGTCTAATCACATACATATCAAAGTAGTCTACTGTGCTGGTGGTGGTGGTGGGATATGTATATCCAGGCCGAGTAACTTGTGTCCACATCACACTAGTGGATGGTGTTCCACATACAGTACCTTGGTATAAACCCCCAGAGTAAGGTTGTGCATTGGACCTGTCGCAGTGTGCTGACCGATGGGGCATGCTACTATGTTGTATGGAATGTGGCAGGTATTGTTGCACAGGTGTTGGCTGAGCACTGATATCTGGCCATGTACTTGTGTATCCACCACGAGACACACACATGCAACATATGGGAGTAGTAGTATATCACTACACTTGAGTATCATGTATAGCATGTGTGCCATATATTGCTGACATAGTCTGCTGATATCCTGTTTGTGTTCTCTTCCAGGGAGATGGCGCGTCAGCGTAATCCCGCCTACTCTGCAGCGGAAGATGAGGAGATACACCAGAGCCTGGTGCGGGAGTATGACATACTGTTTTCTCGCACCAGCCAGAATCAGCAGGAGAGGGCTGCACTGTGGCAAGACCTTGTCCGTAGGGTAAATGACATTGGCACGCATAATAGGATATATGAGCAGGTACGACATCACTGCAGTGATTTAATCAGAAATGTCTGTCAGCGTGCGTCGGATATCCACAGGCAACAGGTTGCCACAGGAGGTGGGGTGGCCACACATCCCCCCTTCACCAGACTGGAGGGGCTACTCCTAAGTGTTGTGGCTCCAGCCCTGGAACAGCAACAGCAATACACCTGCATCATGATGGAGGCTGGATCCACACAGCACGACATGGAGCGTGCAGGTAATATGCCATATGTACACTTGACTGTTCTGTACACTGTTAGTTTATGCATGTGTAAGGCGTGTCCATGGTATGTAGCTGTCAACATAGTATGTAATTGTGCATGTGTGATATTGGCAATATCAGCAGCTGACGTGTGAAAGGCAACTGGTGTACTACTGCACTGTATCATATGCAGTATCAATGGCACAGTTGTGCCCACTGACATTAATCTCCTCATTTCTGCAGGTCCCTCCGGGGTTACAGCAAGGCAGGCCATCCATGCTGGTGAGTGTGTTTAACAATACCTATAATAGTCCTGATAGTGCTAGTAATACTAGTGTAACTCAGTAGTGCTCTGTGTGTGTATTGCGGGGTGTGCATGTGTGCAGGTGTGCCTGTGTTCACGTGTGCATGTGTGCATGTGTGCATGTGTGCAGGTGTGCCTGTGTCCACGTGTGCATGTGTGCATGTGTGCATGTGTGCATGTGTGCCTGTGCCCACTTGTGCATGTGTGCATGTGTGCATGTGTGCCTGTGTCCACGTGTGCATGTGTGCCTTTGTCCACGTGTGCATGTATGCATGTGTGCATGTGTCCACGGGTGCATGTGTGCATGTGTACATGTGTGCATGTGTCCACGTGTGTATGTCTGCATGTGTGCCTGTGTCCATGTGTGCATGTGTGCATGTGTGCATAACTGCATCACTGGTAACATTGTGTGGACACTGTAAACTGTCTTCCTCCCACAGGTTCTGGTGCTGCTCTGGTGTCCTGCAGCAGGGAACCTGAATCTGGTGCCACAGGTACTGGTAATGATGATATCTGTGTAATGGTACAGGAGGGTGTGTCAGGGTCTGCCATTGGTCAGCCAATTGACAGTACACAGCTGTCAACCCCATCATTGCACACAGTCATCCTGCCAGTACATCCTTTGTCACCATTGTCCCTAGGTGATGGACAGGATACAGTGGGCATTGACCAGGGTAATGTGGTATCTGTGGCACATGCTTCCCCACACAGCAGCCATGGGCAAGGTCCTGCGATGGTACCACACAGACAGTTGCCCATGGGTTCTTGTGGGAGCATCCATGGGCGTACTGCCTCTGGCAGACGTGCCCAAAGAGGTCTGTCAACCTCAGCTATGTTTCGGGCTGTCATGCAGGCACAGTCGTGTATGGAAAGGTACACCAGATAGGGTCTGAGGGAGCTGAGAACATGTCGCACAGCCATGACTGACAGTATGCGTGACATCGTGGATGCTATCCGTAATTTCACCGATGTCAGAGACAGATGTTGTGGGGACATATTACAGCAGTTCCACAACCAAATGTCCATGAGCCAGGGCAATGGTGGGTGGTTGTGGCATTGACGTGGCCGTATGCCAGCAACAGCAGCAGCTGACATTCGACGCGGACAACAACAGGCCCGTGCACACCCCCATAGTGCCAGCAGCAGCCCCAGCAATGCTGGGTCTGTGCTGTCATCGGAACGTCCCAGGAGACCATGTGCACGTGGCTCTGGACAGTCCCAACAGGGACCTGTGTCCAGTCAACACACTCCCGCTTCTGATGACAGTACCCAGTCTGGCTTAGTACTGGATATGGTCCATAGCACCCCTGCCAGGCACAGGTACCGTGTCCATGCCCACAGACACTGATCTGTATGACCTGCCAGGTGCAGTCTGTGGCTGTCCACAAACCCCTGTATATGGCAGCCATGAGGTGGAACTGTGTGCATGCATACACACATGCCAAATGTTAACACCTAGGGCTACCACATACATGCACACACTGCATCGACAGTGCCCCACCCTGTACTGCTGTCCCTCACCAACACACATACACATACATGTCAATTGGTGGTATCAGTGGCAGACTCAGGCATACCTAATTCACACCCTGTGCATATGATGACACTGTGCCACCTCCTGCAATCTCCAACATCATTGCAGGAACAGGTAAACACGTTGCTGATGCACAGGGTGACTACATAGAAGTGTATTAGTAGTATCATGTTGGTAACAGTACAGTGTGCTGATATGACTGTGTGTATATCCCAGCATGCCTGATGCAGTAACCATATGACTGTCCTGAATTGTTATCTGCACCCATAGTATGTACCAAAGTGTAACAGCTGCACATTATTGAATGCCGGTGGTAAGGATGTCAACAGATAGTCACATACATGGGTAGCACAGGGGGGAAGCTAATGCAAGTAGTGATATGCAATGATGGACATGTACAGTAATGGTGTCAAGTTGCCCACAACGACTATGCAATGTGGATGTTTGCACATGTTGATATGTGTGCAGTACCAATGTAATCCAAATCACAATTAACTATGCCATAATATCAGTTCTACCATGGGAATCTTCACTGTGCATTCCTGGGTACATGTTGATAGTGCCTACATATTTGCACTGTTACCTACTGTTAGTGTTACCCCTTCTTTGTTGTACAATGAACTACTTCCAGCCCTGCTTACTGTAGCTTTGTTTGCATGCATGTTCACTTGGGGTTCCCTAGAACACTGCTTCCACCTGCAATGCAGAGTTACAGTGCTTCTGTGGACTCCTAGTGACATCTGCCTAGCGTACGATACGTATGTCAAGTTTACACATGACAGAACGTCACTGTCCATCCTGTTCGCATGTACGTTGCCTGTGACACATTGCACATGTCTTACCTGGCATTTACCCACGTGTGCAGTCATATATGCCAGTGCTATGAAACAGTAGGAGTACACCCACACATACACACCTTCAGTATGTTGTTCCCCATTGGCCCTATGTGTTGGTACTCACCATGGCAATCACACTACTAGGGTAGCATGTGCAAAGGTAACCTGTGAATCACCTCTATGGTCCAGTTGTGGTTTATGTGAGTCATGTGGCAATGTCACAGCTGCCACATGTATGCAGTCAACCATCACCCTTGGCCAGGAATGTACAACACATGTGTGGGATGCCACCACATAGCCAATCTGGGGACTGAGCTCTCTGAACCCAGTAATGCCATACCCTGAGAGGTGGCATGTCATACTGCAGTGACTACAATACCAGTCAGACATAGACACGCACTGACAACAAGTTGAACACACTGGGGCATATGTGGGGACTCAGAATAGCATCCTGCCTGATCATCACACACCTCCGCAGCTGGCACACAGGCATATGTTATGTCGGAATAGAGCACATGTGACACATGGCACACACATCCCGTGTGCCACACACTCACAACCTGTAGGGCTACACAACACACCTGCTACAGATGTGTCAGGTACCTGTCTTGGGTGCTGCAGTGGGGTCCCACTCAATAGGCTGTATATGGTGAAGGTCACAGTGATATGCCTCAGGGGCACTATGGTCCACCAGAAAACACATGCATACAGGTCAGTCATAGGCATGGACACATATGACTCAGTCATTGACCATGCCACTATGGATGACCTGAGACATACCTCCCTGGACTACATGATAGGGAACATAGAAGGGATCTCTCAGCATGTGGCACGGGCCAGTATGAGTCTGATCTTGGTTGCCATCATACCCTCACCAGGTATGCTACCACTATATGTAGGAAGGGTGTTGTATGTCTACATTCTGCTCAGTCTCCAATGTCATTCATAGGGTATCCACTGGCTGTCAACGTGTGCTTACATGCTAGGGAAGCCACAATGATGTGCATGGGGCAGCTTGCACATGACACCCATGGCCCAATGTATATTGGTGAAGCTCCTGGATACACACATACTGCCTTATGCTGCAGGACACGGATTACATAGCCACCTCTACGGGTATCACACAGGTTAGGACACTAACAGTGCTGCTACAAAACACCAGCAGTGTACACCGCAAGATGCATGCACTGGACACTGTCCTCAGCACAGTGAACTGCAATGTCTGTATAGTACCAGAGTCCTGATTTATGGCTCACAGGTGCAACCCATCACTGCCAGGTTATGCCTCATACCATGCCTGTCGTCCCCTACACATGTAACACACATGGGCAGGGGGGTGGTATCCCAAGGCACCACAGATACACACACCTCCAGGTTGTTGGCACAGCACAAAGAATCAGGGCCTATTCATGTGCAGCTAACAGTGTGTCGGACTGCCGTCTGGTTCATAGCCTGGCACACACAACCCTCCCATACACAGGAAAACCACCTATCCTCCATAACAACACTGGCAATATGACAGTCTCAAGAACTGTCTTTATGTGGCTGGACTGCATCCAGACAAACATTGTGCATGAGCATTACTGTAGCTACAACACACTAGTTGAAGGGTTCCCAGCATGTGGTCACTGAATTGCAGTGGAATGACATGTTACCACTCCCACAACAGGGGGGAACATGCAGCACCTGTACATCGACTACATGTAGACTATATGGCCCAGACCAGATGTGTATCCCCTGCTGTAGGTATTTTACCATATACACCCACACTGTATAGACACATACCACGTGCAGCCCCTGCACAGTAAGACACAGTCATATTGTTATGCATTGCAAATACCATTTATCCACTTGAGGCATGTGTCAGACATGGTAACTACTGCAGGTCACAGGTATTTATGTGTATGTGTCACACACATACATCATGTGTGCAATGCCATTGCTGGTTTAGGCAATGGCATGCATTGTTATACACAAAGACCCACACAAGGTCATAATGTGTGACACAACCACACGTGGCAGTTGTGGGTTACCAAAACATACCTATCTGTACTCTGAGAATTGTAATAGACCCAGTAGCAGAGCGCACTATTGGCATTACTGGCCAACTAGCCCTGTTTGGCTGTGCTGATAGTGTGGTGACATCCCCTGTGTTTACTGGGGGAATCAGCATCTGGTGTATTGTAGTATTTGCCAAAAGGATCTGTTCTCTCATACTTGCATTTACACACACCCTACTACCACCACACACACACACGCACACTTGCAGGATTCATACCCCTACCTAACTAAGTCACGACACGTGAGAGAGACGCATTAGCAAAGTGCACTATTCGGATTGTTCCTCTTTCTGGCTGTACTCATAGAGTGCTGACATCATCAGTGTTTTGAAAGGGTAATGTGCATCAGGTAATGTGATCTCCTGATTGCCAAAACTAACATGTTTTTCATTCAGAATTGCACACACACAAACTTCTCACATCCAAACATGCACACACACTTGCTGGTTTCAAACCCCTACCTATGTTATGACACTTGAGAGTGGCGCTGTAGCAGATTGCACTATTCAGATTACTGGTGGATATCTCTTCTCCAGCTGTATGTATAGGGTGCTGACATCATCACTGTTTGGAAAGGGTAATGTGCATCATGTAGTGTGATCTCCTGATTGCAAAAAAGCACACATTTTTCATACAGAATTGCACACACACAAAGTCCCCACATCCAAATACACACACATGCCATTTGCAGGTTTTAAACTCCTACCTAACTATGTTATGACACTTGTGACAGACGCATTAGCAAAGCGCGCTATTCGAATTAATGGAAGGTTTCCCTTCTCCTGCTGTACTTATAGGGTGCTGACATCATCCGTGCTGAGATAGGGGAATGTGCATCCTTTAGAGTGCTTTCACATTTGCCAAAAGGGACATCTCTCTCACACAAACTTGCACACACACTAACCCCCCTCCACACACACTGGGCAGTTGCAGGATTCAACCCCCTACTTAACTATGTTATGACATGTGTGACAGATGCATTAGCAGAGCGCGCTATTCAAATTATTGTGAGGTTTCCCTTCTCCTGCTGTACTTATAGGGTGCTGACATCATCCGTGGTGAGATAGGGGAATGTGCATCCTGTAGAGTGCTTTCACAGTTGTCAAAAGGGACATCTCCCTCACACACTAAACCCCTTCCACACACACTAGGCAGTTGCAGGATTCAAACCCCAACCTAACTTTGTTATGACACTCGTGACAGACTCATTAGCAGAGCGCTCTATTTAAATTACTGGGAGGTTTCCTTTCTCCTGCTTTACTTATAGGGTGCTGACATCATCCATGCTGAGATAGGGGAATGTGCATCCTGTAGAGTGCTTTCACAGTTGCCAAAAGGGACATCTCCCTTACACATACACTAACCTCCCTCCACACACACGAGGCAGTTGAAGGATTCAAACCCCTACTTAGCTATGTTATGACACTCGTGACAGACACATTAGCAGAGAACGCTATTCGAATTACTGGGAGGTTGCTCTTCTCCTGCTGTACTTATAGGGTGCTGACATCATCCGTGCTGAGATAGGGGAATGCGCATCCTGTAGAGTGCTTTCACAGTTGCCAAAAGGGACATCTCCCTCATACAGACTTGCACACACACTAACCCACCTTCACACACACTGGGCAGTTGCAGGATTCAAACGCCTACCTAACTATGTTATGACACTCGTGACAGACGCATTAGCAGAACACGCTCTTTGAATTACTGGGAGGTTTCCCTTCTCCTGCTGTACTTATAGGGTGCTGACATTATCCGTGCTGAGATAGGGGAATGTGCATCCTGTAGAGTGCTTTCACAGTTGCCAAAAGGGACAACTCTTTCACACAGACTTGCACACACACTAACCCCCCTCCACACACACTGGGCAGTTGCAGGATTCAAACCCCTACCTAACTATGTTATGACACTCGTGACAGACGCATTAGCGAAGCGCGCTATTTTAATTACTGGGAGGTTTCTTTTCTCCTGCTGTACTTATAGGGTGCTGACATCATCCGTGCTGAGATAGGGGAATGTGCATCCTGTAGAGTGCTTTCACAGTTGCCAAAAGGGACATCTCCCTCACACAGACTTGCACACACACTAACCCCCCTCCACACACACTGGGGCAGTTGCAGGACTCAAACCCCTACCTACCTATATTATGACACTTGGGGGAGACACATTAGCAGAGCGCGCTAACCAAATTATTGGGTACCTGGTCTGCACCTGCAGTATTTATAGGGTGCTGTCATCTTTATTTCTACAGAGGTATGTACATCTAGTACTACCTGTCAGGTGGGGGATAGCATATATATGCATTTGCAGCCACCTACGTCAGGGTCAGATATGCACATCGCACTGGCAGCTTATGTTCTATACCATGCTTCGTGACCACAGGACCTGTAACACACAACACAACCAGTCCAGAACACCACACCCACATCCAGGACACACACTTAGCTTCCCTGGGAACAGTGCCTGGATATGCATGTGTTCACATACACCATTCTAGTTGTTAACATCAGGTACAGGCATATTGTGTGTGAGAACTACTCAGGCCTCTACCACTTTACCCTACATCCACTACAATTTGTGGGTCCATGTGCTATGGCAGAACCACACACCACAGCCTCATGGGGGAATACATATTGCACATGTCCATCTGTAACATGGGTACTCACTGTTCCACACCAGAGGTAGACCACCATTGTTGATATTTGACCATACCCACCTTTCCCTGGACATCCATATCCCATCTCCACCCCCAGGCAAGGTTGTCACTGCACACAAACTGTATTTAGCACAAGCAGACGCTACACTTGTGAAGACTGGGGTGGACGACTTCAAAGGACCCATGCTAGGGGATTATACTGGCCACTCACCATAATCCTTGACAATTGCATTCTATGAGCATGTGTACGGTTTGCATTGATCATGCTATCCCACATATCGCCATGACTGCTCCACAACAAGACACCTGTCAGGGGTACAGCAGCCATATATGAGCTGTACAACAGACAGAGTGAGCTAATACATTGCAGAGCTGTAGCCCACAGAGGGAGGACATCTGTGAACAGTTCCGGCACCGCACTTCATTCACACACAATCATCACAACACAGTGTTGACAGTGGAATTGTCCAGAGAATGCAGATAGTGCTCCCCTCAGTCTGTTATTGATGGCCACTTACTGTTAGAGATCCTCAGTAACCCTCTTCCAGCACACACAGACAACATGACTGTGGCTTAGCACATTCAAACCCTAGGATCTCCACTGTGCCCCTGCTTGACAGAGGCACAGCTCACTAGCCTCACATGTTGCCTTATGTGACCTACTTTACAGTGGCACAGTAGCCTACTGTACTGGGGATGCAGATGCCAAGCACACTCTGGCTGAGCTGTCATTCCCTAGGGCAACACGCCTAGTATTGACCTCTACACCCATATGTTCAATTGTCAGATGCACAATATTTGTTGTGCTGTTCTACTGTTTGCAGGTCTTTATTGCCATAGCATTCCCTGTTCCTATGACCAACTTGTGTAACTGTGGAAGATGTTTGCATATGACGGCGATCCACTATATCACTTATGTCTCTGTAGTCATTTACTGTATGCACTGGGCAGATTGCTGTGCTGTGGTTGTTTCCTGGAATGACATGTACAAATACCAGATATGTGTGGCCAACTGCTAAACGGAGATATGGCCTAAGTGTGTGAGCATGCCCAGTTCAGCCTTTCCATGGCATGTTGTCTGACATATGCCTCATTTATCAAAGTGTGTGAGCATGCCCAGTGTGAGCTTTCCATATGTTGCACTCTGAAGTCCACCACATATCTGGGTGTGTGTGAACTTCAACAATATCTCACGTTTATGGTTGTGTGTTGGGTGTCACATTGTGTACTAACTGGCCAACTGCTTTGTGTCTGCCACAACAGGGATTATACTGTGCCTGCAGGGATTGCATGGGATACTTTGCAGACAGTTGTCAACATACTTTCATAATGACCTAACACTGTAGTACCATATAGTGTACTGGTTCAGTACTTTCACTGTGGTGGACAGTATCCTGGGCTTTAGTCCTATCACTGCTTGACATCTTCATAGTGAGCACAACAGACTGTGTAGGGGCCAGTTGTGCACGTATGACCATGTTGCATTATGTTCAGATATGGACTACCTACACCAGGGTCGTCCGACATTGGTAGTGTATTCCACAACATGGGTGGACATTGGCAAACACTAGCGATGTTCCCTAGGCCATTTCTGATGCTAGTCACAGGGTGTGTTTGTCCTTCGACACACATTGTAACTGGAGTTTGCCATGACATATGTCATGGTTAGTGTACTGTGCCTCTGTCTACCTCTGACATAACAGTGATACCCAGGGTTAGCCTACCATCTCCCATCCACTCATCAGGATTCCTCTTGAGGGGTGTCGATAGGTGACTCTCTGGCTGACCTGTACCGGGAGTTTACTGAAGAGTGGGGGTGCCTTCTGTGTTATGGATCATTCTGTACAGCTTGTCCTATGTATGTCAGTGCTGGGGTTCAGGTCTCTCATGTGCATAGCTCACTGCCATTCAGATTGTACAAGGTGCAGCATGTTCATTGATTCCAGGTTGGACATGGCTTCATACATCAGGCACAGCTTGCCTGTAGCTGGGCAGTATGGCAGTGTGTGGGGGCTGCAGTTTGTTTACTAAGGCAACACATGGCATCTGTTCATGCTCTTTGCTACTCCTGGTGGGGTACTGTTGTGGACTTTACAGATGATGGAGGTGTCTGCTGAGGTATATCCCACAGGGGCTATTGTAGTCAATTGTGACACTGATGAAGGATGACTGCAGAGCCACAATGACCTCCCCTTATCTACATCTGACAACCTTCATGATTGGGTGGGTATATAGTATGTTTCTGCGAACACTACAGCCACATGTTTGTCCACTGCAGGATATATATCACCTTTTATCCCCAGGTCTCTCATTACATGTTAGATATGTTATGGGTTAACACCTGTGTGGTAATTTGTGGGCACTTACTGTATATCCATGGTGGTTGTCTATACACAGTTCTGCAATTAGCTTGCTGACATGGCTATGGCTCCAGTTGTCTGTTTGTAGGTGGCCCTTTTGTGGGTTGTTTGTGTCAGCTGGGGGTCGGATATGGTGGGCTGTTTGTACTCCTCTGCATACATGTTTAGTCACAGTCCTTCCATGTTGGCCTATACCTATGGGACATATATACAGAACTGAGAGGGGGGCAGGTCCAGGCCTTGTGGGATGCCACTCATATCTGCTTTGTAGTCTGACATGGATACAGCATGTCTGACCATGTCAGTTCTGTCCTTGGTCTGGTTTGCAACCCCTCTACTGACATAGGGGTATATATTTAAGCTGGTGAACATATCCATACTGAACTCATAGGGTATTGTCTAGAAGCATATGCACAGTCCAGCTACGCTGTGTGGACCACATTGCCCTCATCAATGACCTTAATGACTGCTTCAAATGGGTCAAACATGTTTAGGGGCAGGATCTGCAGTTAAGACAGCCACACTGTGTAGGGTCCAGTATCAGTAGGTCCACAATAGCTTTATGTCTGCGGTACATACTGATCCTTTCCATAGCTGAGTAGACCAAGTTTGTCAGGATCCTGGGGTGGTAGTTTGCAGTATCCATTCAGGCAACACCTTTGTTGTGAAGGACCACTGTTGTTGTACACTGCTCTTTGGGTACATATCCTGTGGTAAGGCTGACATTGGGCATAGTGTGATTTGGCATTCCATTATTCTTGGAGTCCATTTTGGCCTCAGCCCAGGAAACCATCACATACCTTTGCTGCTGTGTGTTTTGCTTTGCAGATGATGGCTGTTACCTCAGCATCCTCAATGTCAGGGGACCAGCAGTCTGCTGGGATAGATATTTTGCATTCTGTCAGGTTGTATGTTAGCAATATGTGTGTGTGTTTGGTATGTTGTTTGTAATATCTGTGTGATTTGGAGCATATCTGTGGATGCCCAACATGGTACCTACTATCAGTTAAGTAAGCCTTGTGATTATCCTTAGTGTCCTGTACAATTTGTATCTTCATAGGTCCATGGGTTCATACTAGGCTATCCACCCTAGGGCATTAGTAAGCCTAGCCAGAGTGTGTGTCTTTCGCCGCCCCTTGCTATGTGACTATTATGGCCATTTATGAATGTCTTTACTGTGCCTCTGTCTGGTCATGACACAGTGAAGACCCCCAGTATACATGTATGATCATCCATCCACTTGGCAATATTCCTGTTGAGGGGTGTCAGTGAGGGGCTCTGCCTAACATGGATTGGGATCCTGTTTCTGGGTGTGGGGAGCCTCTGCGTTATGTATCTGTCCCTCCAGTACATCCTATTTCATTATGTGTTGAGGCTGACATCTGTCACTCTCACAGCTCCAATGGCTTTGATTTCCTGTGGTGGAGCATGTCCATTACTCCTGTGTTGGACATGGCCTTGTACAACAGACATACAATGCCTCTGTGTAGGCAGTCTGTGACTGCATTCAGCTGGGGTGTCTACAGCCAGGCAGCATATGACATATATTTCACACTCTTTATCCTCTTGGTGGGGTAACTATGAGGTCTTCCGAACCGCTGCAGGTGTCACGTACGGTACATCCCATATGAGTCATTGTACTAGATTATGGGTCTGATAAGGGAACAGTACAGCAGCACAGTGACCTCTGTTGATGTAGATTTGAATCCTTTCATGATACGGTGTCCAATATCGACAATTTTCCTAGCCACATTGGCATTGTGAGTGTCACATGACAGATTACTGTTGACTTGTGTACCTAGGTCCCTGATTACTCCTTGCATACATAATGGTTTGCCACCTATGTGGTAATTTGTGTGTACCTTGTCTGGTATTTGGTGGGACATTCATACTGTCCAGTGTCTTCAGGATGTCTGGGTGGAGTTCTTGTGTGTGAGAGTGTGGTCTGTCGCATGGTACAGACTGTACAGCAGTTTTGACTACACTTAGGTGCACATGGATGGTCTCCGCTGCTTTGTGCATTGTCAGTTACCTGGCTGTATGGGTGTCTGTGCTGCATATGGATACTCCCCCTCCTTTGATGTTTTGGTCCAGGTGTTGGGGCCATAACACATGATATGTGGTATAACCTGGTAGTGCTGGTGTGCTATCACTAGGCTTGCAGCAGGCTTCTGTCACTGCACAGACATCGATGTTCTCCATACTGGGAAGTGCCTCAGGGGCATGCATATTGCAGTTTACATATCTGGCATTGGTCAGCATTACCCTTATGTTTCTTACCACTTATGTTTTCTAGGGTGGTGAGTAGTCTTTTTGGCCTTGCCTACATACGGCTCTATGGAGGTGGCAAAGGCCTTATCCAGTATCCAGACGCACAGGGGTAACAGGTGCAAACCATCCCTGGAACAGCAGCATGGCTTGTCATGCTTGACATCTCAAGCAGACAGACATTAGACCCTCTTGGACTGACAGCTGTAACTGTGCCACCTGTTAAACATGATCATTCTGTGTTTGTACTGTTGCATCATTCTTGGTGAGGGTCGGATGCTGCACACGGCCAGTGTCATACCGGTCTGGGGTACATACTCAGAGAGCTCATCTATGTCTCTTTTCATGTAGACCAGGGAGGTACATCTCAGGTCATTCACACCAGCATGGACATTGAGTGCATCATATTTCTGCTTGCTTTGGGGTGACCTGCGTACTTGTGTTATGTGGCATATTGTGGCAGCCTACAGGCAGCTTACTGTACCCTTTCCCTTGTTCAGTCTGGTGAGTGGGGCAGCAGTGTGTCTGCCTATACAGACACCTATTACAACTGTATCAGGCATGTTGTTTCTCCTTCTGGCCTGTGACTGTTTGGCACACCAGCTTTGTGTACTATGTGTTGCATGTGCTATGTTTGGAGGTTGTGGTTGCTTGTGATCTGCTTTGGAGGCTTCTGTTGGTGTGGTGTGTTTGTAATTAGGGCCTCTGGGAATGTTTTTGTGTGTTTATGTGTTTGGTTTACAGTTGTGGTAGGTCTATGTGGGACTGGGTTTGTGGTGTATGTGGTTACCTTCTCCTCCTGACTAGTTTTGACAGTACTGAGTTGGGGGAGCTCAGCCTCTGGTTTGGATACATGGTTGCATCTATCACATATATTTGTATTTATTGGGGGGAGTTGTGGTTGTCTGTGTACTTGGGACAGGTGTCACATTGACTCTGGATTCACAGATTCTACTTGTTGTGGCTGGCCTTAGTGGATTGTATGTGTGGACATATGTTATTGCCATACTACTGATCAGTGATTACTTCACTTTTTATGTTTGCTCCATCATGTGGTAGCTTCCTCATTCTCTTGCATGGTTTGGTAATGGCTGGAGTCCAGCATGCCAGATGCCTGCGTGTATGGCATTGTGTCTTGTTGTTATTTGTGATTGCATACTCCAAGCATTCCTGGCTGTGTTCATGGAATGCCTGTATAACATGTTCTGCGGTGTGTCCCATATTCTGCACTTGCACAGGCCTTTCGTGGATTCCACATCAGTTTGGAGGGGTGCAACCTATGCTTTACACATGTTTTTCACTGTGGTATTCTGGCCAGGGACTGGGGTCGGGATGTGTATATCCAGTGTGAGTACTCTATGGTCTGGTCTTACCAGTGAAGGATACACTTCTCATCTTGCCATCCAGTACACATGTTGCTGATTATCACATCCAGTATGCTTACCCCTCTTGTGGGAGTTGTACATTGTTCCTGGGCATTTTGGTTTATGGATTCTGGGAACTTTTCTCCAACTGTGTTGGTGCTAGTATAATGCTCCCAGTGTATGTCTGGGTATTTTCAGTCAAGCAATATAATGTGGTTTGGGGGGCTTGATATATTCATGTATTCCAACATAGGCCAGGTGCAGTTCCTGGTATTAGGACAGTAGTCTGCAGCAGGCTATATACTGGGAGGCGGTTTTAGCCATTGGTATTTGACCATGGCTAATCTATGCTGCTTCTTGTTGTGGTACCAACATGGGGGTGTGGTTATCCTTGACATTTATTGCTAGTCACCCTCCTTTTGTAGCTTGTTCTATGTTTTGCGGCTGTACAGCACAGTA
Source organism: Protopterus annectens (assembly GCF_019279795.1). Classification (NCBI taxonomy): domain Eukaryota; kingdom Metazoa; phylum Chordata; order Ceratodontiformes; family Protopteridae; genus Protopterus; species Protopterus annectens. The sequence goes on from NC_056746.1 coordinate 683,321,259, forward strand.
TGAGATGTGACCTGGTAGTGTTAGGGTGCTGATGTGAGCCTTGACCCAGTTCTCTATTACAGGACCGATATCTACATTCTCCATACTGTGTGCATTTACACTGCACACATCTTGCTGTTTAGACTTCTGGCATTGGGTAGCATTACATCTAGGTTCCTATCCCTTGTGGTACCTATGAAGGTGGGTTTGTGTTTTGAGACTTACCTATTCAGGGCATGCTGTGGGCACTGACAGCCTTTGCCAGTATCCATGGGGCATGGAGTGATAGGTGCACACCACCCCTAGCAGGTGGTGCATCATGTCATGCTCCGCATGTCTTCCCAGCCTGAAACACATTGGCTCCCCTTTGACTAACTGCATTACTTCAGCCAGCTATTGCACTTGATCATCCCATTATCATTTTGTGGCTTCATGCTTGGTGAGGTTGGATGTTAGTCAGGGTGCTCAGGTGTGCATATAGTACATGGTGTTACATTACTTAACACATGGTATTCATGCCTCAGGTGGTGCTGCAGGGCTGCCTCTGTCGGATGCGCATATTACACTTCCCTGTACATGTTTGTGAGCAGGTCATGTCATTTTAGGTATCCATGTTATTATTTGAGTGAGTCAGAGGGGGTATCATTCCCAGGGTTCCTACTGAGCCAGTGTATGTGCTATGCGTTGCCTCTTTGCCAAGGCCAGGGCATACTGGGCACGCCTCCTTCTGCCTACTGGGGCAGGCTCAGGTTGTTCCTCCTCCGAGTTACGCTCTGCCTGTGATGGCCTTGGCAATGGTAGGGGGCTGTTTGGCCCAGCGCTATGCTGGTCCTGCTGCAGCTGTTTTCGCAAGATCATATTATGTAGCATAGCACATACCATGACAATTTGGGTACATGTAGTTGGTGTGTACTGCAAAAGGCTCCACCAGATGTGTCCAGACACCGGAACCGTGACTTCAGCAGCCCAAACACACACTCTATTACATTACATGTTTGTGCATGTGCCTCATTATGGCATTCCTGTTCAGGTGTGTGTGCGTTTCTGATGGGTGTCATCAGCCACAGCTCCAGTGCATAACCTGCATCCCCCACTAGGTGTCCATGTGGGATGTCCCCATTGGCAAATGTCTGGTACAGCTGCATCAAATGCCAGATGTGGGAATCATGGTAACTCCCAGGGCAGCCAGCACACACATTCATTATTATGCCCTGGGCATCACACATGACCTGGCAGTTGGTGGAGGGGAAGCCCTTGCGGTTAATGTAGGCCCTACCCCGCTCACCGGCTGGTGCTTTGATGCATATGTGCGTGCAGTCTATTGCACCCACTACCTCAGGGTATTCCGCTATTTGCTGGAAGAGACGCATATTGCTGGCCAATACCTCACGGGCATTGGGGAAATATACATGATCACCGACATGTGCTGACATGGCATCCAGGAACTGGTGCAGTACCCTGGAGGCTGATGCCTGTGATATCCCCATCATATCACCAGTTGGTCTCTGGAAGGTACTTGTTGCTAGTATTCTTAGGCCAACACACACCTTGGTTTCCACTGGGATGGGTTCCCCTCTGTTGGTTCTGTGTGTGAGGCGTGGCCTGCACAGCTCAACTATTTGCTGCAGGAGCTCTCTGTCCACTCTATAGCGCTCTACTATCTCCAGCTCAAGTAACCCATGTTAGGTGACCCTGGGCCTGTACACTCTTCTCTGTCTCCTCAGTGTGAGTTGTCTGGCACCATCTGCATTGTCACCACCCTCAGAAAGTCGCCTATGTCTCATTATGACAGCTATGGCAGCCCCTAACATTTCTGCTCTGAGTGAAGCTTTTTCAGTTTTCACTTCTATTAGCTTACTCCTGTCTTGCAGTGTCTCTTAAGAGAAACATCTTGCACTACTGTTTGCAGAGTTTTAAGTGCTGGGCTGGGCTACTATTCTGCCTGTGTAATTGCCTGCTTCTAATTGTTTTCACCTGCTAGCTTCAGCAGTATTCCCTGCTAGCTTCCTACTATTTCTGTTGCTTCCTTTTTCCTTTCTGTTTCCTCAGGGGGAGCAACGTGCATACCAGCAGAAACACGCTCACAGTGGCTTACATGCGCGCACACGTGCTTACACGGTTCAGAATCTACTTATTCGGGTTAAAACGCGTGCACACCTGCACAAACAGTGTTACAAATCAGCCAACAGCCTCCTACATGCTCAGCCTGCCCTACACGCGTGCAGACCAGCGCAAACAGTGTTAAACATCTACCAACACGCTCCCACATGCTCAGTCTGCCTTACACGTGCGCACACTGCTCTACTAGCGCTTCATGGCGTGCACACGTGCGCATGCATGCCCAGCAAGAAACTTTAGTGTAAGTAACAGTGTACACCTTCCATTTCTTGACTTTCCCAGACTTATCTTGTGGCACTCCTCTTTCCCTGATCTGTGTCTGTCATCTGTCATGTTACACTGACCTCCAATAAACTGCATTTCTTTCTACCATTCCCCCCTGTGATGTCACCTATCTCCTACTCTATTCCTCCACCTTATGTATCTCATACACTACTCAGACTGTGTTCATTTGCTATGTGACTGTGAGATTCAGTATCCTAACCCTCATTTACATGAGATTGCCTACTAATGCTTAGTTACATTTCTTACACTCAGCTTCCCCCCTTAGCAACCACTACACGGTGGCCATGTTGTTTTTGGTCTGCTGGTCCCTGCATTGTCATTCCATGTATTGCATAAAACCCACATTTGTGGGTTTATAACCTTCATTTTTATGTTTTATACAGTGCAGCCCGTTTGCGCGGGGCTGCACTGGGTTTAAACATCGGCGATCGCCGAAAAAAAAAAATATATTTTTATTATTTTTGCATCGGGTTATCTTGCCAATAGCCACATATTTGGCCATTAGCATGCTGCCTGACACATATGCACCCTTTATTTGGAGCTGACATGGCTCCGTTGTGAAATTTGCAGAAACGTACTCAGTTGTCAACTGAGTACATTTCTGCAGCTAAAACGTCTCTTACACGGGCTGGTTTCTGCTTTGTGGATCGCTAATATACCTCATTTGCATACCTTTCGGCTGCAAGTGAGGTATTTAGCATGTCCACGCCCAGTCCGTGTAAGAGATGTTTTAGCTGGTCTCTTACACGGAGTTTAGGGCTGTTCCTGGATCGCAAGGCTTGCATGGAGTGTTACACGTCTCTTACACTCCATGCAAGCCTTCGTGAATCCTGTCCATAGTCTTTCACATTTCAACCAATATGAATAAAGGTAATCAGAAGAAATCAGCAAGCCAATGTGAATTATGTAAAAAAAAGCACCAGACTAATTTATTTTTTCTTAGATATCAGAAAAGAGCAGTGGTGGAGGAAGTTAGGAAGTAGTAGAGAGGATGAAGGTAGGCTAGAAGCAGAGGTGGGGGTGAGGGTTGGCTTGGTAAAGAAACTAAGGGTATACAGGCAATTGTGCACAATAAAGAAAAGGGAGGAAAGCATACGCTGATAGGTTAGCTAGAAGGTGGGCTATATATGTTTGAGATTTAGTATGAGAAGTTAAGATAGAAAAGTTAGGTGCACTAATGATGCCAGTCAGGAGTGGCAACTATTCAACCAGGAGAAGAGGAAGAGTATAGCCAGCAATTAGATAAATGTTCCCTTAGATGGATTATGAAGGTGTAGGGGGTTGTCATAGATCAGATGGACAGGGAAAGAGACTTCCAATTTTTGACAACTGAGCAAGAGTAGGAATTATGGCCAGAGGATTTGGAAAATCTTTAAATACTCAGGAGTTTTTTGTCAGTAGATTGAAGTGGTCTATTGGGGAAATAGATATTTATTAGTGAATGTAAAACAGCAGGCATCAGATTTGTACAGGACGTTTGTATGTGGGGAAGTTCTAACCATTTAAAGGTCTTGAGTGTTGTGCAGTGATGGATGTGGAATTTATTATTAAATTCAAATTTAGTGACTTTATTTGAATGTACTTCAAGCTTTAGCTTAGCAGATGCCTAGAGGGTAATGAGGATGGGGCCCTGTGCAATAGTGAAGGATGAAGAAACCTACTTGGAAGAGTGGTTTTGTGGTATTACCTAAGAAGGCTTTGTGTCTGGAAAGCATACCTAATTGTTGGTGAGTTTTCATATCTTATGATGGACATGGAGGTCAAATTTAAGGTTGGCATCTTTTATTACACAAAGTAGCTTGGTACTGGAGACAACCATCTCAGCATTATTCAGAGACAGAATTTTAAAATTAGCTTGGTCAGCTATTTCTGATTTAAGAAAAATAATAGTATTTTTATAGGTGAGGGTGAAGTAATAATTGGGCACTGTGGGTCCAGGTTTCGACAGTGAAAGTTTCTTGACTAAGTTGAAGAAGTTTTGAAAGGTTGTCAGATGCACATATGAGTATTGAGTTCTTCACAGATTGTATAAGGGAGGCTTGTCTGGTAGCAGTATGGATGGTGGTTGTTGATGAGTATATTAAAGAGGAGGGGTCCTAAGACTGAGCCTTGGATGACTCCAGTAATGAAGGTAAGTTAGGGGGACAGGTTAGTATGCCTTTTTAAACATTGTTGCCTGTCAAATAGGTAACTATTGAACCAGTGCAGGGAGGATAGAGATAAGTTGAGTTCAGACATTTGATTACAGAGATTGCTATGGGAAATGATATTGAAAGTTTTGGAAATATCCAGAAATTGTAGGAAACCAGTTTTTTTAAAAGATTCCCTGTGTTTGTTTATGGCTTCCATGAAGAATATTAGGACAGTGGGTGTGTCATGGGCAGGGCAAAATCCATGTTGGGTGGGGATTAGGCATCACTGTCATGGAAGGTAGTGGAGAAGCTGTTTGCCTAAGCATTTTTCAAAGATTTTAGAGATGGTTGTCAGAGTTGCATTGTGGTATAAGTTAGATGCACCCACTGTAGTACCACTTTTGTGTGAAGGTATGATGTTTAATATTTTACAGATGGTAGGTACATAGGATTCAAATAGAGATATGATGATTAAGATTGACATAGGGTAGGCTATGGCATCAGCTGCCATTTTACAATATTCAGGAGGGGATTTGTCTGCAGCTATAGAGTATGGTTTGAGTTGAAGAAGTTCTTAATACTTCAGAAAATGGGTAACTAAACAAATTATTGCATGATATCAGGTGAAGCTTTAGAGATTGTTGAAGAAAACTGTCACTGATACTTGCACTGTCATTGCACATCTTGAGACATAATTCAGTGTCATTTATACTGCTAATTATATAATTAAGTATATATTTTCATACTTCTGTAAATATTTAAATAAACATGCACTCAGAGAGGAATTTCTTGTTGTCGTGAGAGTGCTAATGTCTAATTAATGAAAGTCTTCTAGTAATATATATCTAGGTCTTACAGATTAAGAAAAAGTATTATAATATAAAATATTATATTGGGAAGAATATAAATGCACTTACTATTATCACAGTAAAGAATACACTCTGATATCACTGATATTTGCAAAGTTTTAATACTACTAGCTTTTACCAAGACTAGAATCACAAAAGTTAAAATGCCGATCAGCGTATTTCCAGTGCAAGTAAACACTTGCCCAACATGAGAATCATGCCATTTTCCCCACTATAGTGTTATCCCGGAGTTGGTGGGTGCAGCCTCCCTCATTGGGGGTGTGGCAGGCAGTACCCCCCAGCTATGTGGGTTTTTGATAGTGCAGTGCATTTTAATGCGGTGTTGGGCAAGTGTTTATTTCCCCAGGAATACTTACATGGTTCAGCATTTTAACTTTTGTGATTCTCATCTCTGCATTTTGGAATATTATGAAGTAGAGCCATATATACATCCACATGAATATATATATATATATATATATACATATATATATATATATATATATATATATATATATATATATATATATATACACGGTTCCCCTTCATAATATCGAATTACTGAATGCTTGAAATTCAGTAACTCAAAATTATAAAGTTGAACCAACAAAAATTCCGAAACCCACAAGCACTAAAACAAAAAACCCAGAACATACAGAACACATACACCACACAACATGCACACCATACAACCCGCATAACATAAACTACAAGCCCTACACTACATGTACGCAGGGGGGCAAGCCCCCCTGCACCCCCCACACCCCCTACTTATATATTCTAACTCCGAGATCGCACTAATACACAAAAAAAAAAAAACACCACACAGACATTTTAAACTGCCTTGCACACACAAACACATCACACATACATAGACACATCCAACACTCACACTCATACTCCCACCTCCCTACCCTAACCAACACGCACAACTTACAAAACACACACATACACTCACTTACTTTCACTTCCATAAAACATTCCAGCTCACACACTTCCCATCCCGCAGCTGACATGCATAAGCGCGAATTCCAGATATTTGAATTTGCACTTATCCAGATTTGCGCTTCTGCATTTTCGACTTTACAGTCTCGAGTTACTGAATTTCAAGCATTCAGTAATTCGGGATTGTGAAGGGGAACCATACACACACACACACACACACACACACACACACACACACACACACACACACACACACACACACACACACACACACACACACACACACACACACACGCAAACACACACACAAAACAAATGACTGAGTATACAAAGAGTGACTACACAAATGACTGAATGCTTTTCTGTGTGAATGCAATTTGGTTGAATTGAAGGTGATAAATGAATGTTTGACTGAACAGATGTCAGTTGTGAAAATGTGCAAGATTATAATATCCATGTCTCCAAATTAGAGATTTATAAAAGGACTGCAGTGGATTGTATAAGCTCATTAAGTTTGCTTAATTTTCTAATAGGTATATGACAGAACCCCTAAAAAATATTCAGTTTCTAATTTAATGTTTTTTTTCTGAGTATTGTAAGTAAATATTCCTTTCATTGTGTTGGACTATTTGCATTTTTCAATCTTGCAGAAGAGTGAATTAGTCAGGGACTTAGTTGTTTGGCAATTGTTTGTCTAATCTCTGCTGTAAAAGCTACACTTGCTGTGCTTTTACATAAAGAAATTCCAGGATCATTCATCATATTGCAAAAGATGTTTACCTTTTCTTTCTGACTTGGGGATTATATGAAAAGAGAAATAATGGATCTCTCAGAATTACATGCCATAGATGCGTACAACCATTACATTGAGCAGCATTCTACCTTCACCAAGGATAAAGCCACAGTATGAACATACAATTATTGATTTTAATAATTGGTTTAGTTTCTGGTGTCATTCCAGGGGGATCCAGTATCTGTTATCATGGGAGGATGTAGTCAACAGACCATGTTGCTTTGCCAAAGATAGCTACACCTGTCACCACTAGGCTTTTGGATATTTGCTAAACCTTTACCCACCCCCTAAGAGCCTTTTTTAGGTAATACCAAAAAGACAAAACTATCAACAGAGTAAAAAAGTCTCCAAACAATCTTAAGGTGCTACTGGTCAATATTAGGAGCCTAAACAAAAAAACTCTGCACCCTTCAAGATGTCCTCACACTGGAGAATGTAGACATCTGTGCTCTGACCAATACTTGTTTTAAAGTCATAGAAAACACTCCAGCAGGGCAAGGCTACAGTGTCATTTACACATTTAGACCAACTACAACATAGTCTGCCACCAAAGGTGGAGGTGTCTTGATCTGCATTAGCAACAGACATTCCTCCAGGTTGATTTAAACAGGATGATATCATGGAGTTCATCCACATGCAAATCAACATAGATAAGGCCCTTAGCAATATTATGCCTACCTACAGGTCACCATCTATGGCCCTGGAGTCTCACATGCTCACCATCCAACCAAACACCCTGTTCATTGGTGCCTTTAACTATCCTTCAATAGACTGGGGAACTTACACTATGTCAAACTCACAAGCACAACACTTATTGGACCTTATTAATGCAAACACCCTAGAACAAATAGTTCACACACACCCACCCTTGTCATGTCCTCTCTACTGTGGCCGGATCACAAAGCTGTCTCCTTTGAAGGAAAAATTGATCTGGATAACCCTAGTAAATCAGCAACAATCAAGGACCATTATAAGGCAAACTACATTCTATTAAGTGACAGTTTGTCAAAATTCAAGGCTCTTCCTAACTTTCGGACCCCAGCTACTTAAGCAGAATTATTCAGAGTCCATATACAAATGTGAATGGCTACATGGAGGCTGCCATACATACCAGAAGTAAACTCAAAACACACACTAAAAACAAACCCTTCTTGTGAAATGCTCACCTTAAACAGGGTATATAATAAAATAAAAAAAACTCAGCCAAAATCAGGAAGAGCATCTCCCTTAATGACAAGTGCTCTCTTGTACAACTAAACTTGAAACTAAGAGGCAAAAAAAGGCAGCCCCAAAGATATTCAAAGAGAAATACAGGCAAAGGCATCCAGATATTGAAAATTTCACAATAAAAATAAAAATATGATCACAAAGAGGGAATGTAAAATAGAAAATTAGTAAAAATAGAAATTAAAAAAATAGAAGTTGAAGTTATGGAATACTTGCAAAGTGAAGGATTTAGTATAGAAAAGCTAACATAGGTTATATCACAGCATGATGGAACAATGAGTCCCCAAAGTAAGGAGAAACAGGAAGAGCAGGAAACATCTGAAGAAGAAATATGGACATGGGAAAGAAAAAGAGATTTTAATATTATACAATATTTATGCAAAGGAAAAGGCAAAACTAGTAAATACAAAAAGAGCAGCACCAAAGATATTTGAGGAGAAATATGGCCAAAGGCATCCAGACATGGAAAATGTTATAGTACAAAAATAAATAAACAAACAGGAAAAGTAGAAAAGAGGATTAATAATGGAGAAGTTAAAGAAATGGAAACTGAGGTTATGGATTACCTGCAAAGTGAAGCATCTAGTTTAGAAATTTTTAACTCCGACAACATCACAGCAGGATAGGGCAATGGATCCCCAAATTAAGGAGAAACCAGTGGAGAAGGAAACATCTGATCAGATGCCATATGAAGTCACTTTGGAGTCCTCCACGAGAAACCAGTACAAACATTCAGTTGGAGTTGCATAGCAAGGGAAGGAAAAGGAAACTGTAGCAACTCTGATGCAGTCATTGTTGTGGAATGATAGGCCAGCGAGTTCCCATATGAAAGAGCAATGGATGACACAGGATGAAATTGAAGAGAATGCGGCACAGGAAGAGTCTCTGGAAATTTCTATAGAAGTCCTGCAGGAAATGGAGACGAAAGAATGTGCCTTCAGTTTAGAAAAAAATGATCTAAGATAAGAGTTGTTTGATTTAATAGAGATGGGAAGACATATTAAGATCAATGAAAGAAATAAACTGCAGAGGGTCAATAAAACCCCAAAAGTTAGAAGTCTGATAAAACAAATGAACACAGTAATTAAGAACTTCCATAGAGATTAATGTGATATAACAGAAGTAAAAAGGATATATTACTGTGTAGCTAAATTAAATACAGATAAAGGCTTACTACAAGAACACAGGGTAGTAAGGGAAAGGAAGGGGAGAAACTGAATGCCATCATGGAATTATCAAATAGAGAAAACTATAAAGCAATTAAGACAAGAAGTGTCACTGATAGAAGAGTATAGAAGAGGGAAGAGAACAATAAAAATACTCAGAAAGATAGGCATCATAAAAGCATCACACAGTAAGTAATATAACAGATCAGGATCTATTGTGCACTATCGCAAATAATAAACTAAATTTATCAGCACAAGCAGAAAAACTTGGAAGATATGTAGATAAATATAAAGGAAAAGTGCAAAATAAGCAATTTATTGATGATCCAAAAAAGTTTTATAGAGAATTGGGAAACAAGGCAAAAGGATTTGAAACACCACCAAAAAAGAAGAAATAGATACTTTTTGGAGAAATATCTATGAAGATCCTCTGGAACATAAGTAAGATGCTAAATGGATAGAAGAAGTAAAAGAAAGAATAAGAATTTCAAGTGTACAAAATATAAAATGGGATGAAGTAACAGACAGAGAGATTGAAACAAAGTTAAGAAAAGCTCTGAACTGGAAAACACCAGGCCCAGATGCAGCATCTAACTTCTCGCTGAAATTATTAACATCTTTGCATGAAGATTTAGTCATGAGTAAGAATTATTTATATGCACATCCAGAACAGACACCAGCCTGGTTAACAACAGGGAAAACAATATTCCTACTTAAGAGCAAATCTGAAAGCTAGCCTGAAAACTATAGACCAATAATTTTCCCTCCCATGAAGTATAAACTATACCCTGGAATTTATTCCGACAGAGTTTATAGTCATTTAGAAGAAAACTCAATCATGGCGATAGAACAAAAGGGTAATAAAAAAGTCATATGCAGACAAAGGATCATTTGTTGTTAAATAAAGTCACAATGAAGAACTCCCAAATGTGGAAGAAACTTATGGCATGGATAGACTACAAAAAAGCATTTGACATTATTCTACATTCATGGATAAAAGACTTCTTAAAAATGTATAAGATACATCCTACACTGACTGATTCCATTGCAGTGACCATGAAACAGTGGCAAACCACTCTGGAGTTAAGCCATGATAAAGGACACAATTTTATTCCATAGATACAATCTCAAAGGGGGATATTCCAGGGTGAATCTCTGTTACTGCTGCATTTTTGTCTTGCCCTTAACCCAATAAGCTGTCTACTTAACAGATCAGGTCATGGCTGCAGTTTGGCTCTCGGAAAACAACAAAGTGTAAAGACTTCTCATCTTCTTTTTGTAGATAATTTAAAACTGTATAGTTTATCAGATGAGGAACTGAAAGCACAACAGCAAGTGCTGGAAGCTTTTTCAGATGATATAATAATGCCATTTGGTCTTGATAAATGTGCAAGAGCAACCTTTAAAGTAGGAAAGCTGCAGCACCAAGAAAACATCAGTTTGGGACAAGAATGTTATATTAAAGAACTTGAACAAGAGGGAGTGTATAAATATTTGGGAATTGATGATAAATCAACAATAAAACATGAACAAATGCTAATAAAAGTAAGGAATATTTTAGAAGACTTAAATTAATATTGAAAACAGTGTTGACATTTAGAAATAAAGTTCAAGCTATAGAGCGGTCTGCTCTTCCTGTCCTAACTTACAATGTTGGAGTGACTGACTGGCCCCAGTGTATAGATTGTAGAGGAAAAAAGAAGGATGATTCATGCTTATCAAATGATTTATAAAATTCAGTGCATACCAGGATTATATATTCCCTGTTCTAAACAAGGTATGGGCCTTCTCGAAGTTGATTACATGTATAGATCTATAATCATGGGACTGCATACATATATGATGACCTCACAAGATCAAAGAATAGTGAAAATTTTGAAACATGAAGAGAATAAGTCTAAGATGACTTCTCTGCTTAGTTTAACAGAAGCATATCAGCTTCAAGCAGGAATGGAAATCAAACCAGAAGTAGATAAAAATCAGGTAGCAATTGAATGTGCCAAAAAAATAAAGAAAGAATATAAGGAAGGCAAGAAATGTGGAAAATGTATAAATATAGTTGCAAGTATAGAAAACTCTTGGACCAACCCCATGTTGATCAAGATTGATGTGGAAATGGTTAAGGAGAGGTGAATTTAAACCAAAAGATAAAAGGTTAATATTGGCTGCCCAAGATAGTGGACTATGTGCACATTGGTTTACAAAGTCCATTTAACATGCTGGAGAAATAGGCAAATGTAGGTTTTGTAAAACAGAATAGGAAAGTTGCACATCTTGTTGCTGGTTGTGACATACTAATGGCAGTAGGACTGCATACTGAAAGCATAATAATGTGGCAAGATTGCTGCAATACGGATTGTGCAAACATTATAATATTGAAGCAGCTGAAAAACATTGGAAAAATACGCCACAAAGCATTATAGAAAATTATGAAGCTCATATCACATGGGATCACCCATTACCAACAGTTCAGAAAACAGACGCAAGAAAACCAGATATAGTAGTCCATGAAAGGAAGACAAAAATAGCATTAATCATTGAAATCGCTGCACCCAGTGACAACAGTGTCTTATGTACAGAGAGACACAAAGTCATAAAATATCAGGATTTGCAGGTGGAAATGACGACGACAATGTAGAAGAAAGATACCCAGACAGTTCCAATAGTAGGAGGAGCAATGGGTCTTATAAAAAAGAATTTACAGTTGTACTTAGATATGGTACCGATACATGTAACTCCATATGAAATGCAGAAGGAGTCACTACTGGGCACATTGTAGGTGCTGCAAAGAACACTTCTGGCTAACATCAAAGACTGAAATAATACTAATTTCATGAACTTTAATCATAATTTTCATGAACTTTAATCATACTTTGACTTAGGAATGGAGTCCATTCCTGTCATGGTATTAGAGACACAAAAGACTTGAAGAAATTAAACAGCAGATAAAGCTCCATGTTATTACAAAGAATTAGGACTGGGTCTCACTGATTATATCCCTTTGCTATGTGTTCTTGATTTAAAGTGAATTTCTTGCCATCCATGTTTCAAAAACATTAATTGGTTTGACTGGAGACCCAATCATAATATTCTGTGTTATTGCTATAAAATAGTAAGTTAAATAGAATATCACTTTATAATGTCCATAATTCCTTTCAAATCTATCCAGACCACTATCCCCTTCTTTCTTTCTCCCAACTACTGATCTTGAAATCCTCTTTACCCAAAATATTAGCGGGTGACTCTTGAATTCGTATATATACTATTAGTATTTAACGTATCGCTGCTATGTATACCAACCGATCTATCTTTGTCCCATAATTCTTCGATATAAAATTGTACTTTTATACTAATCTTGTAAATGTAACACGTCAACTTGATTATACTTTTTTATAATCTTGTATTTTTTATAACCTGTATTTTTATAACTTGTTTTTTCAACTTGTGATTTACCATGTATGTTGGAGCTTTTCTCCTCGGGCCTCTACTGAAAAAGGATATGTATCCAGCTAGACTAGCCCGGTTAACAAATATAAAATAAATAAATAAATAAATAATTATATCAGTCAATTGATATGAAAGGAATAGGTTATTTAATTAGTTTAAGGAAGCATAAAATATCATTCAATTAAAGATTAATAAGATAAATTATCTCAGCTTGTAATAAACCTCCTTATAGATATTGTTTTCTATTTTTAGGTAATGTCCTGGTTGACACATAACTATAATTTCTTGGATTTTATATTGCTGATTCTTTTATGTTTCAGTGTTGAACATTATTGAGTAAAACTGTGGCCCTGCTAAGAAATATGTCCTTAAAATCTTTATCTTGCAGGAATTCTTGTACCATTTATGCACTTTCAGGTCCTTCCACAATTAAATTGGACTGATCAAACTAAAATGGCATTTATTAAACACCTGGAAGGGGAGGCACCTCAGAAGCCTTGTGGGGTATGATTCTGCTTTTTAAATCTTAAGGGAGTTTAGTGTCACATAACTTACTTTCATATTTGAAAACCTTTTTCCCCTTCTATTACACTAACTGGAATTCTCAGGTTCCAGTATTACTGTATCTGTTAATTCTATGTTGCTGCAATGATCATCAGCACTTGATAAATGGAACCTGTATTCCAGGCACTGTTTAGTTAAATAGATTATTAGACAGGTAGGGTTTTACAATATTTTGGAAAAGTGTACATGATTATTATAATCCCATTGCTGAATGATACTGTTCACTCCATCTCCCCTAACTGGAATTTTTACTTCCAGTAACTAAATGATTAACTTGGAAAATATATTAATGTATTGAAATACCTTTGACCAGTCATATGAAACAGATGCTAATATACAATATGCAGAGTGATTATTACAAGTATGTTTGGATCACATAACTGGAATGTATGTCATAGTAGGAGTTTCCGACATGAATAAATTAGATAGTAAGAATGAAACAAGGATGGCAAGAAATTTACCTTGAGAGTGAATCTCGACAGGTAAATTTTGACATTCATGTTGAGAATGAGAACACATGGTAAAGGGTTATTTATACCAATGACACCTCATAATTCTTCTCAATTTTCATATAGCTACATACCCTTTTTTGGGTGGATAAGTGGGAAAGTAGCATAACAATATGTAGATGTACTAGCTGTAATTAATTCAGAGCATCCAGTGGTCTATAACTAACCATTCAATCCAGTTTACAGTCATATATGGCATTTATTATTCCCTTAAACTCCTCTTTATGAAGTTTACACCACTTTTCTGAAGTGTATATATTTTTCACATTTTGTTTCGATGCACACTTTCAAGGTTTTATTCATAAGCCAGTTATATTTTTAATAAAATAATTTTAGGGAATTTTGTATTTCCTTGGCTATTTATATTTATTGTGCATTTGGTTATTATTTTTTATAATTAAAAAGCATGCAGGGAATTAAAGGTCAAATGTTTTGGCAAGCCAACTCTGGTTTTATTTCTATGGGGCAATCAGATCACCACAAACTCCCAGGGGAATGGTGCCCCCTCTCAGCCCCACCAACTAGAGATGGCAAACCTTGTTGATTCTGTGCTTGCCTTTATTTTAACTTTGCATGACTATAAAATAACTTCATTGTGGATTTTGGTACACAGCAGCACTTATCTATCCAGTAAGAGAGGTCTATTTGTGTTAGTCAGTCTATGGCTTTCAGAGTGCTTTATTTCCGCCCTCTTTGATGATTTTATTGGCAGCTTTCTGGATTACTTTTTGTATGTTGGCACAACACTGACCATGAGACATAGGTAGTGTGTTGCTAATGCTATCGCTCCCAATTCCAGATATTGCAGATTAAAATGACCTAGGTAATTGATAAATGTTTTCTGTCATAGAGTTAGACTTAATAAGGAGGAAGAGTGAGGTTTAAAAGACAGCAGGAATGGAGCAATTTATTTAATGCTGTAGTGAATGAAAAAAGAATATATATATATATATATATATATATATATATATATATATATATATATATATATATATATATATATATATATATATACTGAATGTAAATGACTGTAGAAAATGTTGCAAAGGTGTGTTTTATTTCCTATTAAACTTATCTTCATCACATTTTAAAATGTGACAATTCAATAAAAATACTTGAAAAATGAACTATTATTTGAATGTGGTATAAGGCAGTGTTTCAAAGTATGATAGTACTGTCTTATTAACATTAAAGTATACTGCATAACTGCTATTTGCATTCTATCTATTTTTTTGATAATTTCAGGTTAACTAGTTTATTTTTTTTTTTTTTTTACATTTCATGATAGGGCTATATATATATATATATATATATATATATATATATATATATATATATATATATATATATATATATATATATATAGATGTCTCTGAGTAGACAGGATTCCTTCTACAGTTATATTCTTTAGATCACTTTCTCTCTCTCAGTTCCATTTTTTAATTATTACAGGTATTTAATTTGCGTTATATTTTCATAGCATTTCACACTACATTGTTTGTTCAATTGATCATGCTTTGGAAATATAAATAAATACATAGGAAGTAAATAAAATAATAATGTCATGTAAAGATTATGCTCTGATTCTAGAGTTCTAGCTTTTCTAAACACTTTTGTTACTTCTTGGACCTCAAGAAATGCAATTTAATAGAAATGTGATACAATGGAAATATCATGTCATAAAAACTTAAAATGAAAGAACGATGATAAAAAAAAATCTTCACATAAAGGAACACTGACAGGAGGCATAAAACTACAAAGTATTCAAGCATAGCAAATGCCAGAAGGAAATCAAAGAATATACCCAGCTGCTTAACCATTTTCTTGGCACTTTGCCTTGTCTGAACCAGTCTAGGTACCTGACAAGGGCACCTTCATGCTGTCTGTGATCAGTCACATAGCAGCATTTCACCACTTTTGCATGTGATATAGTTTGATCTGATGACTGTCTAAGGAATTTTGGAGCAGCAGAGATGAATTAGAAGAGTCAGAAAGATAATTAGTTATAGGAAATTTTAAATACAAGATGTAATCACATCCATTTTAAAGATGTTTCAGAAAGGCTGGAAACGGATTTGTCTGTGCTTGTACATGTATAGGGACGGGGAAAGACTGGGCAGGTCTGCTATGCTCAGTAAATATCCTTTTTTTCTAAAGTCTCCATCCAAAATTAAGAAGTATGATAAGTATGTTAAATGGCAGACAACATACCTATTTGTTATGGTATTGGCAATACCGAAAATTATGAATAATCTGATGGGTTTCTTGATGATACTCCAAACTATCAATATAAATCACATTTGTTTTTAGCCTTGCAACCCAGAATATGGCTTAAAATGTTCTCCCCAAATGAATTCATGTAGGTGGTTGACACATACTTTAATTCAGAAAAGTAAAATTAAGAGGACGAAGCAGCACTGCATATGGAATGGCTGTAAACCTGTTGCTTGCAGCATTTTCTAATTGTAGAGTGGAAGACTGCCCTCATGCTTGGAATTAGGGTGATTGGTGACCGTATTTAGGGGGTAATGTTAAGAAATACAGTTGGATGTCAGAAGTAATAACTGGATGCTTTTGTGTTTTCTCACACTGAAAGTGCTTTAATGTGGTAAAAACCATAGGCAATATAGGCTTTGTTATGCAAAAGCATTATCATCAGGCTTATGACATGTCACAATCTGTGTGGCAGTCATACCTGGATCTGTATGCCCAATGGCAGATGTGGGTTCCATGGTAATAAAGTAGATTCATAGCATACATAGAATAAAAATACACATCCAATTAGTCCATCAGCAGTGCACATATAAGCAAAGCAACATCACAGATGAGCAAATGCAGGTCTAACAGTGGTAGATAATTCCACCAGAGGACAGAACCAAACCTATAACCATGCATATAAAAGGCAAACAAGTAAGCACAGTGCCAAAGTGAAGTACTGCAGAAGAGTAACAAATGTTGCTACATACACAGGTAGGTGTACATAACCCAAACAAATGTGCAATGGAATGTGTATATGTTACACCATATACCATGTCAAAGGCAACACACAAGTGTAGATGTATATGTATGTGTGTCAGTGGCATAAATCGAATGTACATGATAGCAAGGTTGAGTCACATACATGCACCAATGACACATAATAATATCTTCAAAAATGTAACTGTACAGCATAATGAGTATAGCAGGTTGTGGACATGGATGTAAAAAAAAAACTACACTGGGTAACATATAAATATAATGAGAACAAGGATGCAATGCAAGCATTATCCATCAACTTGTGTGCACATGTCCTGTATTGTACAATGCCCATACATGTGCCACTTGTTCACTGTGTCAAATTAATAAATGACAATGAAAGTAGTTTTAACAAAGGCTAACACACCTGCAAAAAATAATAGTGAAATAGGAAGGTGGGAGGGAGGTGCACAACCTGGGTCCACATCAGGGTAAACCATGACAAGGTAAGTTGACACAATACAAATGCATGTGTAAAGCACTCAGGGTACTGTAGATGCCATACAGACATACAGTTAATATATAGTAATATGCAATCATGTCACATCAACATGCATAGATAAGCAAGTTAAAAGTTGAAAGCACATGCGCATACACTGTCATGCGAATGTCAACTAAAAATGCAGGGGTATGTCCACCACCCTGGTCATTATGGAGCAGAGGATACAACTGTGAACATCATTACAGCACATCAGCAGTAAATCACTGAGTGCTCTCATGTCAAATGTATGTTTGTGTGCCAGTATTTATCCAACTATGTGCACAGACACACATGTACAGTCATTTAATGTGTACAACTATTTATGGAAGGTGTACACCGATGCCACTATGTCATGAGTATGGAAAGGCTTCATACAAGAAACACGGCATAATGTACTGTGAAAGAATGTATTATTTGTAACATTGTGTACAGATTCATGTTAAATTGCTGTTCAATGCAGTCAGAAAAAGAGGACAGCACATAGACAGGATATACTTGTATATAATCCCAGATGGTATGAGTATTGCCAAACCATGATACAACACCACATCATGACAGTGGGACATCATGGCAACTGTCATCCAAAAAACATGTGAAATGAGATGCCTATATGTTGCACATACCTGATATGCAAAAACAGAAATCCAAAGCATATGACACTGTTATTGATGGAGTATAGACAATATATGTTGTCTGTTAGTCAAGCCAGTAGCACACATGTTTACTGGCTACCTCTTGCAGCACTATGTACAGGATAACTTGTCACAATGCATGGACAGTTGAATGTGTGTGGAAAGCGCAATGTGTTAATGGCATCATTCACACATGACAATAACAAATAAGCATGACAGATACATGGTATGTATGTAAAAGAGTGCATATAAAGTCCAATCAATGAAATGGCAATCACAATGTTGGCAGCATAACACAAGTGGAGCACACAGGCAATACTTATGAACTGGATGGACCAGGCTGATATTGATCAGACTGCTGCAAGATTTCATGAGCTATCACCTAGAATGAATCTTGCACAGCCCATCCCATATCATCAGAGATGGTCCCTGTTATGTCCCTCATCTGTGTTTGGAACACATCAGTCATTAACTCCTGGATCTCCTCTCGAAATTTCTCTATTCTGGTTGTGTCGACGTCTCCTCTGGGGTGCAGGCAGTATGGCTCTGGGAGGGGGGGTTCCACGTTCTTTGGCATCATCACTGCCATCATCATAGTCATCCTTGGAAGACTCTGGCAATGGTGTTGCATGTGCACATCATTGTCTTCAGATCAGAAAATGTCCTTGGGTACCATGCTCTGTAAAGATTAATTGCAAAACACAACAGAAAAGAAAAGCAAATGTCTTATCATGCAGAACAGTCTCATGACTATCATAGCACAACACAATATGATTATGAGGACAATTTACACAGGGAGTGAGACACTTCCATTACAGACAGAGTTACCTATGGCCCCATATGTCATGCTCCTATAAAGGGCAACAGTATTCTTTTCTGAACAATTCTACATGCGTAGACAAACACACTCAGGTCATTAGCTTTGTAAAAATGTATGGAGGCTCAAAACAACATATTGTACTGCCTGCATTCAGTTATTTCTATGAGCAGCCACAAAGTATCATTGTAAAAATGAGGACAATAGGTACATAATATGACAAATGTCTGAGACAGACAGCATGATATTTGGCTGAGCACATCAATATAATGAGTACAACACTAAAACAATGTGATATGTTCAATCAACAAACTGCTGACATATGAGAATATAATATATCTGTTACTAACAGTACTGTATGTGTACAACTGTATACATTATCTACAGATACAATTAGCAATCAGTAGCCTGAAAAGACAGAACTTTGTGAATATGCTTACTGATACTGAACCACCATAATCAAATAGGTATCTACTCGAGTGTCAGTCAGCCTAGGCTATAACTGTTTCTAAAAAAACAACACCCAAAGGATTGGAGACAGATACAGTATCAATGCTGACCTGCAGGGCGTGCTGTATATGAACTGCTGTAATCAAATGGTTATATGCTCAAGTGTCAGTCAATCTAAGCTATATCACTGTTGAAATGAAGGAGATACTGCACAGTTTGCAAACACTGACACAACAAACATCCATTCACTCTTGGAATATGCAAACTATACACAACAGATCAGTCACCAAAGACAGCCATGCAAGAGCACCAAACCATGTATCATAAACACATCAAAATATTAAGACTTGTATTCACAACTTTCACCTAAAAGATGTGTGACAGATACACCAACCAATTTTTATTTAGGTTGTTGAGACATTTTAAAAAAAATGTGCACTGAAATGATGTCTCAGTGATTTATACAATATCAACACTGTTAGATTTTATTCATAGTTGTAAGCACAGCTACCATGTGATTATTTCACTTAGCTTAGTGATGCATGATGGGTATTCCTGCATTCTAATCAATAAACATATTATTGTGAAAAATACAGGCCTGTAAACAGAGAAGATGCATTTCTGTTAATAAAATACGTAAAACAATCAATACACCTTTTTCCTTCTACTGATCCTCAAGCCTGTGGATCTGCTTGATCCACATGGCTCTGTTTTGACTGTCATCCTCACCACCTGAAATAAAAAATAGCAGGTATGAAAAATGCATTTCTCAAATAACACTGGTGTACATTTCTCAAAACAGTTTGTAGACATTTCTTTTTGAAGAACATTAGACAATCAGAATACATTTTTACATGCAGATGTTAATATCTTTGAACATAGATTGGAGAACATAAGATTCAAACCTGCAAACACAATGAACATCCGAATTCTAACTTTGAGGTCTACCTGGATACCTAACAAATTTTAACTGTAAGCACATCTTTTGCAGCTAGTGAAAAGAGTTTATGTTATGACATCATCCTGATGAGGGATGACCTGCTAATAATGATCCTAGCTTAAGATTGCAAACTATGAACATATGCTGCTCATGTAGCTAAACAGTTCAAAAATACATTCAAGTCATCACTGTATTCAGATACATTAATGGTAATGGACAGCATACATTCCTCAGGCAGTGTGACAGTGTTATGTAGCATGTTGCAGTGCATTATAGACACAGAAATGTATGTGTGAGGACCATTATTCCTTGCTAAATTGCACAACTCTAGGAAAATACAGACAGCTTTCTGTTCTTAATTTCAACTGTTAATATGCCCATCCCATTCCCTCAAAATTTTAGAATAATGTTGTTCTACTATTGACTTTAACATTTTATGAGAAAACAGATCTTCACAGCATTTTTACAAAGTATACAATATTAACCAAAAATTGCTCAGACATGTTAACAGGATTTAGCAAGATGTACTGCCCACACAGTTAAATAGCTGATACTAGTGGAATGTTATGAAATACAGATACAATAACCAAGTTATTTGCAACCATGCTTAAAATATACATTCACATCAATAAGTGTAATATGCTTCTATAAATAAATGTTATGCATACATTAAAGCAAGAAAACAAATTCAGATACCACTTAGTTAGCAGTCAGCAGTGGTCTAATCAGTAAATGTATCAAAATCAATATTTGAAAGTGGCATTGATGCCATGTTATCCGATCACTGAAAACTAACGGGCACATGTCACACATGGTACCATTTGTATATACCTTATGAGCCTTTACGCAGTGCACATGGATGTTTTGGCACATGACAGCAATTTAAGTGGATGTGCATGAATGGAATTACAAAAACTTGAATTTTAATTCACCTCATTAATTATATAATGTGCAAATGGTACTTAAAGTTGGGAGCATACAAGGTGCACTTTGATTCTGCAATTCGTAGTGATAGGTACATTTGCAATTTAAATAATTTCTGTTGTGATGATTAGTAAATCTAAGAAGTTACTGATTTCAAAAGGTACATGTCTAAATTACTGTTTGCGCAAAATTATATTTTTAACAGATATTGTCATAAGTTACTGGAGTGATGTCTTGAACATTATGCATACAGGTGTTGTTCTGCTGAATAGTACTTTTCGTTCTGATATGTAGTTGTATAGACAGACGTACACCACAAATGTCAACAGTACATGAAGACTGATTTATGGATCATCTACATTCTTACTGGTCATCCCTTGCATTCTGTGGTATAACTACAGAAAGCTATGGATTCCAACAATATCTCTAGCTAGTATGTGATGTCAACATTATGGTTATTTCTTATTTCATGTCTCCTAAAAAAATAGGCTGTTGCTGTTACAGATATGTCTTTAATGATGATTCTTAACAAAGTTATTATCAGTAATCCAAACAAAAACAGAAACAACAAACTAAGTCCACAAAGTGCCACCAGCAGTTGGAATACTTCAAAATAAATCCTTTATTGTGAAGCGCTTTTCGTCTGGTAGCTACAATATATATGTATTGGCAAGGGTTCTAATCTCATTCACAAACTGTAAAGATATCACAAGTCATGTTGGTTTTACCAATGTTATGTATGTTATGTATGAAGGCATTGTTGTTACTTGTGATATGTCACATTAGTATTCATCACCCCAAAAATGAGGATGGAAAGACTAAGGGTGGTGGAGTTGGGTTCCTATCACATTGTCGAACTTGTACAAGTTCGTACCTTATATGGTCGAAACCATAAGTTCAAACTTGTACAAGTTTGAGCATTTCAATGGAAATCTCTGTAAGGGGAGGTTTCCATTCTGTTGAATGAGGTGCGATCTCGGAGTTGGTATATTTAAGTAGCGTGGTGGGGTCCGAGGGGTTGCCCCCCGCTTACAACAGTTTATTTTGTTTTTCCTTTTTTTTTTTTTTTTTTTTTATTCATAGTCAAAGTTTTGTAACTTTGAACGGAATGGTTCATATATTTTGTGTTCGAAGCTATAAAACTTCGACTATGTAATATAGACCCGGTGGAGTCTCTATCTTCATTAAGGACAGACACATCTCCAGACTGGTTTGCCAGCATAACACACTGGAATTCCTCCAGGTGCAACTGACAGTTGGCAAGACACCCATCTAAGTTATAGCCAGCTATAGACTCCCTCCATGACTCAGGACACCCCACTCTTCCTACCTGGACCTACGTGATTCCATCAAGGTACCCCTAATACCCTAGCCCTTGGTGACTTCAACTATCCCACCATAGACTGGGTGAATTATTCCTGCACTAATGCACTCACCCAATAATTCCTTGACTTCATCAGTTCTAATGCACTAGACCAGCTCGACTTATCCCTCACAAGGGAGGTAACATTCTGGACTTGGTTCTTGCCAACATGGGCAACCACTGCACCACTCCCATAGTATGTTCTTCCCTGGTGAGATCAGATCATCAGTCTGTCTCATTTCTATCCCAGCCAACCCCTCTCCAGCCGTAACCAGGCTAAAAATGTCTCAAAAGCTGACTGCAACCTTCTAAGGGAGGGTATCAGTAGCTTCACACCACCATCCCCCTCAGAGGATGCAGACAACTATGCTGCACAGTACGCCAATGCAGGATACAAGCACCTGTACAACTGCCTGGACTCAGTGATACCCAACAGAACTAAATCCTGCTCCTGAAGGAAACACAAAGCTGTTTGGTGGACATCCTCTATCAACAGGCTTTGCAACAAATGGAAGAAACTGTTGTCCAAGGGTAAAAAGGAACAAATTCTAAATTGGAAAAACTTGCTCCTCAGCATCAACAAGCAAATTAGATCACTAGTGAAAACCTCCAAAGCCAATTATCAGTTGAAGCTAACCTCTGTAACAAAGTAAAACCACAAGTCCTTCTTCAGTTATGTCTGGAACCTCCATGGGAAAGCCCAGGTTTGTTTCGAATTAGTACTTAATGGTACCGCTTACACTGATCCTGTTGACTTAGTCAACCTGTTAGTTGATAGATTCAGAGCAAACTTCACCCCCTGTCCCCACAAAGACCCATTCAACATCCTCAATACTTGTCCCACACCTCACATCTCTGTAGATCAAGTGTTAAAGACCTTATCCAAGGCAAAGGACACAGCTTCCATGTGACTTGATAATATCCCAGGCTGTATTCTGTACCATCTCCATCAAGAACTACCTTCATCATTGAGCAGCCTATTCAACCACAGCCTGATTACAGGCTTCACTCCAGCAGAGTCAAAAACTACCATTGACACCCCCTTGCACAAAGGTGGTGCCACTACTGACCTGGGAAACTATTGGCCCATTAGCTTGACATGTCTGATCTGTAAAGCCATTGAGTGTATTATTATGGATCTCATAAACAAGGACATAGGCAATCTCCAAGCACTTGACCCCACCCAATTTGGATTTGTCAGAGGCAGATCTTGCCTATTGAACTTGGTTGACTTCTTTGAGACTGTCACCAAGGCCATGGATGAGGGAAAGTCATTACATATAGATTACCTTGACTTGACCAAGGCCTTTGACAATCTCCTACTCAGGTATCATTGAAAAGCTAACACAATTTGGTGTAAATTCCTGTCTCATCAAGTGAGTGGCCAATTGGATCACAGATAGAACCCACAAGATCAAAATATGTGCCACCACCTCCGAGAGCAGACCTGTCACTAGTGGTGTTCCCCAGGGATATGTCCTGGGACGCCTACTGTTTGGCATCTACTTCTCAGAGGTCCAGGCAAAGACAAAAGGCCTGTGGCTGACCATGTCTGCAGATGACTGTAATTCAGGTGCTGTTATTGACTCCCCAAATGATGTTAACATACTGCAAGAGGGTCTCACAGCTACGAATAACTACTGCCAGAGTCGGCCTTAAGTTAAATGTAAAAAAAATGTATTATCATACCATCCAGCAAAAACACAGCCCTTACTAATTAGCACATCAACAGTCACCCACTAAGCACACAACCTGTGGTGAGAGACCTGGGTACTCAGGTTGACAACAATCTCACATTCAACCATCATATGGCGGCAGTGGTCAGAAAAAACTTTTACTTGGTTCCTCTCATAAGTAAAGGGATTGCATCCAGAAAAAAAGGAGGTTATTACCTCTCTGTACGCCTCCATCATTAGGCCTATAATTGAGTATAATGCCCTGTTTGTTATGTCCCTGTCCAAATACCTGCACCAACTGGGAAGGCCATAGAAATACCTCACAAAGAGAATCCATGGCCTCCATCATCTGTCCTATGTGAACAGGCTCAAATCACTATCACTCTACTCGGTATCATACAGATTGCTCAAAGGTGATCTGTCTTTCGCCTATAAGGCAATATCGAACCCTGCCCAACTAGAGATGCTCCATAACCATAAGTCTAACTCCTTGCACATTACCCTCTCAAAAGGCCTAAATCTAATATGTGGCATCAATAAAATCTGCTGGAGATACAAGTTTGTCTCCCAGAGGCTGCCCTGTCTCTGAACAGACTTCCCATATATGTCAGAGTACCTCACTGACCCTCTTCAAGCGCAACCTTGATAAGTGGATGGGAAACCACAAATTTGTCCCATGGTTTTCACCTTTGTCACTTATTGACAGGGGTGACAGGTGCTGACTGAGGGTACTTTTTTGGGGATAAACTATTGGCTAGGCTTGTAAGAGCCCCAGGGCCATTAGCTTAGTAACCTTCTATAATCCTATGATTCTGTGATCAGACAGAGTATTATACAGACATCTTCAATGCTCCTGAATGCATACTGTTTATGTTGACATATACTGTTCATAGAAATAAAGAAAGAAATGGGCTCAAACATGAATATTATTATGTGCACATTAATGTCTTTCAAATGGCCAGCAATCCTAGGGGTGACAACTTCTCATCTCCAGACAAATGGCATCATAATTGGTGCTCTCCACCAGCATGGAAGGAGATGTCTAGGCCTTTCATGTGATACTGTCTGAATAAATGAAATCTGCATGTTAACATTCAAATACTACAACAAATAATTTGAAGAGCTTATGGCACTCATGGGCAAGGACCTCACTAACATGGTCAATGCAGTTGCAGGCTATAAATGATCCTGTAAGGCCTTTAGATGACACTCTTGGATATGGGGTCTATATTACATGCTTGATGAGGCATTCCATCGAATGCCTCTTCATCAACACGTAATCATCATCCTCACTAAACTGCAAACATTGAAAACAGTGATTTCT
Organism: Protopterus annectens; assembly: GCF_019279795.1. Lineage (NCBI taxonomy): Eukaryota > Metazoa > Chordata > Ceratodontiformes > Protopteridae > Protopterus > Protopterus annectens. The sequence goes on from NC_056746.1 coordinate 683,346,894, forward strand.
TTCACTGGGAAAGAAAGCATTTGCACTAAAACCACATACACACCACTTCAAACATAAAGTGGGGGGGCTTTGCCTCCCACACCTCCCAACATGGGGGGCTGTACCCCCTACCCCCCTACTTAAATATACCAACTCCAAGATCGTACTATAGTGGGGTAAAGGGCAATGTCACGGCTCAGGCCAAGTTTGGTATTTCGGTCTATACAGTATGTGTCCGTGAAATGGCATTCGCTGTAATGCCGTTTCGCTGATCTAATATAGACCCTTGGATATGATCTTTTCTGAAGCCAAAAGCCAACAGAGTAACATGTTATGAGATACTGAGGGATGTCAATGGTGTGGACTACCACTGAACTGCCCCCCCCCGATGACATCACAATATTTCTAGCCTCACTGCATACAACAAGAAGGGATTGATCCATACCTGGAGGTGGGATGCACATGTATGTATTTATTTCCATTACTGCAGGTAAGAGCCATCCTCTCCAAAGCAAAAAACACAGCATCAATGGGACCAGACGGTGTCCCGGGCTGCGTCCTACATGAACTCCAAGAAGAGCTAAACCCAAACATGAAACTACTGTTCAATCTCAGCCTTACTAAAGGATATGTGCCCAAAGAGTGGTGTACAGCAACAGTGGTCCCTCTCCATAAATGTGGTGCCTCAACGGATCCTGGAAACTATCGCCCCATAAGCCTGACTAGCGTAGTCTGCAAAGCTATGGAAAGGATCATCATGGACCTCATAAATAAAGATATTGGGGACCTGCAAACACTGGATCCTACTCAGTTCGGCTTTGTTAATGGCAGATCCTGCCTCTTAAACCTGGTTGATTTCTTTGAAACAGTCACCAAGGCCATTGACGAGGGGAAGGTGGTCCACACAGCCTACCTGGACCTCGCAAAAGCCTTCGATACAATACCCAACTCGGGCATTATAGATAAGCTCACCAGCTTAAATATAAACCCCTATGTCACTAGATGGATTGCAAACTGGCTCAAGGACAGAACCCACATGGTTAGAATTGCTGGAGCCATGTCAGACTCCAAACCAGTTACAAGTGGTGTCCCACAAGGCTCAGACCTGGGACCTCTCTTGTTCGGTATATATTTCTCAGAGGTACAGGCCAACACGGAAGGACTGTAGCTGACCAAGTTCACAGATGACTGCAAACTGGGTGCCATAATCGACTCTCCAGCCGACACAAGCATCCTCCAAAAGGGCCTCATAGAAACAGACAACTGGTGCCAAAGCCATGGCCTCAAGCTAAATGACAAAAAGTGTATAGTCATCCCCTTTGGCAAAAACAAAGTGCCCACAAATTACCACATAGGTGGTAATCCATTAAGTACAGAAGAAGTAATTAGGGACCTGGGGACCCAAGTTGATAGCAATCTCTCATTTGACAACCACGTGGCCAAAGTGGTTAGAAAAACATTTTATATAGCCCACCTAATCATGAAGGGATGTGGGCAGCACAGTGGTGCAGCGGTTAACGTTGTCGCCTCAAAGCAAGAGGTTCTCGGTTCTTCGATTCTCGGGGTGGTGGCCTGTGGTGTGGTGTTTTCATTCTCTGTGTGTGTTTGTTCGGTCCGGTCCGGGTACTTCCCTCCCTACATTCCATTCCCGGTCAACAAATGTTAAATAAATAAATAAATAAAATAAATAAATAAATCTAGATCAAGGGACGTCATTGTGCCTCTTTACTCATCCCTCATCATGCCCATAATTGAGTACAATGCCCCTTTTGGGATGTACCTTACCAGACACCTGCAGCAACTGGAAAGACCCCAAAAGTACCTCACCAAGAGGATCAAAGGGCTCAAACAGATGCCATATGCTGCCCGGTTAAAGAAACTCCAGCTCTACTCAGTGGCATACCGCCTGTTCAGAGGCGATCTGTGCCTGATGTATAAAGCCATGTCCAACCCAGAATTAATGGACATGCTGCACCTCAGAAAATCCAAATCCCATCGAGCTACTCGCTCGAGAGACTTGAACCTCAGCACTGAAATAAATAGGACATGCTGGAGGGACAGATTCATAACCCAGAGGCTCCCTTCACTCTGGAATAAAATCCCAGTCCAGGTTAGGCAGAGTCCCTCATTGACTCTCTTCAAGAGGAATCTTGATGAGTGGATGGGAGATCGTAGGTTTACCCCGGGTATCACTTCTGTGTCACTGTTAGACAGAGGTACAGTATACCAACCTCGAAAAAGGGCATAGCAAAATAAATTTAAAATGGGTGATGAAAGCCAAACACATTCTGGCTAGGCTTATAAATGCCCTAGGGCAGATAGCCTAGTATGAACCTATGAACCTATGTGTATTGAGACAATCACTGCATATTGCTGCAGCATGCATATTCATGTATTGCTGTTATGGATTTACATCAGCAGAGTTGAGCCATGAACACACATCCACACATGATGAGAATGATGAACATAAGTCTAATTACATGTAATGGTACAACTGAGTTACAGACATAGCAGTCCAAACAACATTTCTAATACTGTTTGCATCAATATTTTCAGGTCCATCTACTTCGGGCTTAAACCACGGACGGGCAGGTCAGTGTCTCTAAACTGCTGCTCTGAACACTACTTTGTTATTGCCTCAACCTCATTTTATGGCACAGCTGTTACTATCATGTTGTTGTTTTCATGCCATTGTACACTGCATGTACATCCAATGGAGGGACAAGCCATGTATTTTCTAGTGTAGACAAACCAGGTATGTTACATCAAAATTGTCATAGCTTTCAACAATTTGTAGCACATGTGATACCTGACATTTTTTCAATATTTGTCAATACAGGCCCATCTGGTGTACAGTTGGAATATCCATGACATGAGTATCTGCAGCCAATATTACTGTGTTGTGTATGAGATTCTTCTTGCTAAATACATGACTGTGCTGTCTTTCTCTTTACTTTACCACTGCAGGATCCACAGTACAACTCACAGCATCTCCATAGCAGGAGTCTGTCAGTGGCATGCTATTAAGTATGTTTCATACCTGTCCTTGATGTTAATCCTGTAGCTGACAAGACCAGGAAATAGCAGGAACAGAACAACAATCCAAACTGTATAAAGGCACTAGAGCCAACAATGTACACTCTAAAAACTATTTTATTAAGCGCTTTTCGTCCCACCTAATTGTGGGACTTCCTCAGATAAAAACATATAGTAACCCCCTTTTATTAGAAAATAGTTTGTCATATGCTCATGATGACCCAGTTGCTACTACCTTACTTTAACCACCACCATTGTTAACCCTGTCATGTCTTATGGTATACCTCAACACCATATACACTGTTTGATCAACATTTGCTTTTTTAAAATCATTTTTTTTTAAAAACTGTTTGAAACAACATGTAGATCTACCAATATTTAAACATGACTTTATAAATCTCAAAATGTATAGTGAATGTAAAAAAAAAAATATATATATATATATATATATATATATATATATATATATATATATATATCTAGGACTTTTGATTGAAAGATCAAAAGTCCGAATCCATTATCACCGAACGTACTTTACCGAAAGGGCTTTCACTGAAAAAGTGCTTACGGTAAAGTATGTTTAAAAAAAAAAAAACATTAAACCTACTTCTATGCAGGGGGGAAAGCCTCCCTGCTCCTCCACACACCCCTACTTTAATATTCTCACTCCAAGGTCACACTACAGTTGGGAAAAGGGAATTTTCCCTTATCCGCACCGTAGTATGACTGGCAAAATGGGCATACTTATCTGAAAGTGCTGCTTGGGTGAACAGCACTTTCGATTAAGTGTGCTCAGTGATTTCTGGTTCAGTGGAAAGTGCATTCGGGAATCTGTATGGATCCTATATATATATATATATATATATATATATATATATATATATATATATATATATATAGTTCCCCTACAAACCATTGAACGTTTATAACATCAAAGTTCAGATCATCGAGACCAGAACATAGAGTTTTAAAACATTGAAGGTATGAAGGGGAAGAAAAAGGTAAATGTAGGTGGGAGAATGTTTGTGTTTTTGCAGGGCACCAAATATTCTAACTCCACACCCTAACCCTAACTCACTTAACCCGCACCTAAACCTAATTCACCTAACCCGTGCCTTAACCCTAACTTACCTAACCCGTGCCCTAACCCCAACCCTAACTCACCTAACCCATGCCCTAATCTGAACAACCACACAATCGCACACTTACCTGAAATTTCATTTGACCAACACTTCATTTGACCGACAAGTATTATTGGCAAGTGGATAGGGTACGGCAAATCTCCCATTTTGTACTTCTGCATATAGTGTTAAATGGGAGATTTCCTTTTACTCCACTGTACTGTCATCGCAGAGTTGGAATATTAAGGTAGGGGGTGCATACAATTGTTACAATTTATTTTTCCTTTTTTTTTTTTTTTTTTAGTTACACTTGTACCCTTCGAGTTTCAAAATTCGATGTTCTGGTCTAGATGATCAGAACTTCGATGGTTTGAAATTTCAATGGTTAGAAGTGGAACTATATAAATATATATATATATATATATATATATATATATATATATATATATATATATATGAGTCTACTTCATTTGCCTAACTTCCGATTGACCGACACCCATTTGCCCGACACCAAATGACCAAAATTTCATTTGACCGAAATTTAATTTGACCGACAAGTATTATTGGCAAGTAAATGGGATATGCCCCCTTCCCCACTGTAGTGCGACCCTGGAGTTAGAATATATAGTTGGGGGGTGTGGGGGCACATATTATATTGTTTAGTTTTGCTTTAATATTGCTTAGTAAAACAAAAGTAAGTGGGGGGGCTTCACCCCCCACACCCCCCTAACTATATATTCTAACTCCACACCCTAACCCTAACTCACTTAACCCACACCTAAACCTAATTCACCTAACCCGCGCCCTAACACTAACTCACCTAACCCATGCCCTAATCCTAACAACCACACAATCGCACACTTATCTGAACCCGACACGTAAATCTCCACCACAGCGCTGAAAATAGTGAAGCCACAGAACCGGCCAACCAAATTCTTTCCCTAGAAATGGGTCAATATTAGAACATTCGAAGTTTTAAAACTTTGATGCTCTGATATAGACCCTGAGGTGAGGCTATGATTGAACATGGTACTTAGGTGTGGTGCCAGTTCATTCTGTAGTTCATGCAATATGCCGCCTGGGATGTTGTCTGGTCCCGTGGATGCTGTGTCTTGGCTTTGGGGAGTGCGTTCTTTACTTGTTCATCCGTGATTACAAAGATGGGCCCTTTGGAGGGTAAAAGCGGGTAAAGTTAGCACTGAACCTATCTGCCAGTATGTTGGCAACATCGGTTGGTTCTGTATATTTAGTGCCATTGTGCTGTAGCTCAGAGCAGATCTGAGTGTTGCCACTGAGATTTTTGACATAGCTGTAGAATGCTTTGTGGTTGGCTTTGGAATCAGTGGTGATTTTATTTTCGTAACTGGCTTTGGAGAATTTTATGAGGGATCTCAGCTTCTTGCTGAGGCTGACCAGGGAGTTACTCCAATCTTGGAATTTTACTCTTTTTTGCAGCAGCTTCTTCCTTCTGTTGTAGAGTTTGTTTATGGCAGAGGACCACCAGATCGTCTTCCTTTTTTTTGAGGATAGCATCTTGTGTCTGTTTGGGATGGCACGATCCATGCACTTGTTTATGTGCTTATACGGTGCATTTGTATAAGATTCAGCAGTTGTACCTCTATTTTCCATCTGTATTGGTGTCATGAAGTTTGTCACTTCTATCTTAAGCATGACGTTTGGTTTGGAGTAGTTTTTGATGGTAGTTTCCTTAATGGGAGGTGAAGGTGGGATATGGATGTCTGGAGTGATTAGCTTGGGGTCAGATCTGACTAGCAAGGAGTTGACCTCTGGCATGAAACACCAGTTACCCATATTGGTAATGTCCAGGTCCAGGATATTGCTGCCCCTGGTGGGGGTATGGACAAGCTGATCCAAGGCACTGGAATTTATGAATTCCAGTAAACATTGAGTGAATGAGTTGGTACATGAGTAGTTTTCCCAGTTGATGGTGGGGTAGTTGAAATCACCCATAATTAAAGTATTGGGTTGTACCTTAATATTTTCCAGTATCTTAAGAAATGAAGAGTGGGAATCTTGGGGCATGGTGGGGGATCTATAACAAGCTACAACCTGGATTGCAGTCTTGCCCAGTGTTAGTTGCACTTGGGTAATTTTGGATGCATTATGTTGAGAAACTAGCCTGGAGGTATGGATACCTTAATGAATATGGATATGCCTCCGCCTTTAGTCTTTCAGTCCAGGTTAGGTGGCCAAAAGGTGTGGTATGAATTATAGCCTGATAATGCAGAGGTGCCCTTTGGAGCCTTGAACCAGGTCTCTGTCACTGCACAGATGTCAATGTTCTCCCTTTTAAGAAGTGCCTCAAGTGAGTGCATTTTGAGGTTTAGACTTCTAGCACTGAGTAGCATTACCCTCAGAGTTTGCTTGCTTGTACTTATTGCAGTGGTGAATTTAGCATTTGAACCTTGCCTAAAAAAGGCACTATAGGGGTGGCAAGAGCCTTAGCTAGTATCCGAAATCCCAGGGGTGACAGGTGCACACCATCTCGGCAAAGCTTCATGGTCTGTCGACCATGTCGTCCCAGGCAGACAGATACTGGATCTCCTTAGAATGACACCAGAAACTTAGACAATTGTTGAAGTCAATCATTTTGTCTTTGTACAGTGGTATCATTCTGGGTGACGGCAGGATGCTACTCAGGGCTAGGGTTATACCTGCCTGGGCCACAAGATCAGAGAGCTCCTCCATGTCTCTTTTCATGTAGTCCAGGGAGGTAGATCTCAGGTCATTCACACCAACATGTACAATGACAGAGTCATATTTGTACTTGTGGGGTGACCTGAGTGTGTGTGTTATGTGGCAGATTCTAGCACTTGACAGGCAGCTGACAGTAACTTTCTCCTTGTTTAGCCTGGTGAGTAGGAAATTTGTGTGCCTGACTATAGAGTCACCTATACTAGTGTGTTGGGTACATTGTTTTGCCTTATAGGCTGAGGTTGAGTGGTACACTGATTTTGTGGGCTATGTGTCATTTGAGTAGTGTTGGGGGGTGATTGTCTGCGTTTCAGCTTTGGAGGTCTCTGTTGCTTGGGCAGATTTTTATTGAGAGTCTCCATGAATGTGGGTGTGTGCTTTGTGTTTCTATGTTTGGGTCTTGGTAGTGTGGGTTTTGAAGGACTATGTATTGAGTGTGGTGTGGTGCAGGTGTTAACCTTCTCCTCTTGATTGTCTAGTCCAGTCTTAGCTGGAGAAAGCTTGGCTTCCAGTTTGGCTATATAAGTGCATCTCTCACAGGTTGCAGTGTTGGGTGGTTGGAGGAGAGGGTTGACAGTGTACATGAGGCAATTGCTCCATTACCCCAAGATGCCAAGATTCATCAGGTGGACAGGAGAAAACACCGGGAACTGACCCATCGACATACCTAGATAGGTGCTTATTAATTTAAGTACTAAGAACTGTTTTCCTCTTGACAAGTGAGGAATGTTGAGTGGTGTAGTAATTTGTGGTTTATTTAGTGCTTACATCAAGTTCTGAGCAAGGCTGAGCACAAGGTTCATAGGTTCATAGGAAACATTTTTGAGTGCTGAAACTAAAAAATTGGCTAGTTCTAGCTAAAACTAGCTAGTTTTAGCACCAATCCCAAGAAGAAAAGCAGGCCATGGCCTGTTTGGTGATCCACAGTCTTGTCCCAGATGACGCAAGGGTCTGCAGGCTTGTAGCATTTTTCTGGTAGATGTCTCAAATAGCAACCAGACCAATCAGGTATGTTAAGCACAGACACTCACTCTCCAACCAGAAAGAGTCAGGAATCAATGCACTCTGCTCCTATTCTCACCAGGATCAGAATATAAGCACAGATGCTAAGCTGTCACTTATAAAGCAGTTATTACACTTTCTGGTGGACAGCAGTCTCCAGGAAATAATGTAACTGCACTCCTTCTCTCACCAGGAGAAAACAGAAGCACTAATCCCAAGATGACTACTGAGAAGCAGAATGTAGGCTCAACAATAACTGGTGGTCTTGCAATAGATGCTTAAAGGTAAGATAAAAAAGTAGTTTATCCTAAAGACTGCCATGTGCACTAGAGAAGTTAGATGTGAAAGAATGTAACTTAAGTTTTACCTGTCTAAAAGTTAAGTTTTAATGGAGAGTCACTATTTTAAAACAGCAAGATAAATTGAAAGGGGGTGGTCACCTTTCTATTCTGGTACTATGGAACACAGTAGGATGGCCAATAAATTGAAATAGTTCAAGGGGAGTGATTTCACAAAATGATAATTTTGTGCTTACTCACACCAACCAGTAAAAGCAGAGAGGAAATGAGATATATGGTCAAATTAACATAAGGGCCAAGAAACTAGAAAGACAATGGTGCTTAAGAACACAACAGTAATCAGGTGGGAAGGTGGGAACATTTTCTGTATGACTCACAAGAGGCAGGCTGTGGTCTCTTTTCAAACACAGTGTAAAGAAAACAAGTCACAGTATACAAAACAGAAAAAAATACAGTAATACAAAATACAACAAATAAAAAGCAAACTAACCTTTCCCTCAAAGCAAACTGTAGCAGAATCTGGGTGAGCCTTCCTAGTAAAGCTATGAAATGTTTTATTTTACCACTTAAATAGAAGGTTTAGTTCCTAGCTCCACCGCCTCAGTTCACAGATGATTAAACTTAGCTGGCCTGTTGTAACTTATGTGTAACTCCTTAACTGACCTCTTCTAATTTCTGTCTGACTCACAAGAGACAGGCTGAGGTCTTTTTTCAAGTTTTAGTATGCAGTTAAAAGCAGAATATAAGTAAAACACAGTGTAAAGAAAACAAATCCAATTATACAAAATAGGAAAAGGCAATAAAGTAATACAAAACACAACAAATAAAAAGCAAACTAAACTTTCCCTCACAGCAAACTGTAGCAGAATCTGGGTGAGCTTTTCCAGTAAACCTCTGAAATGTTTTATTTTACCCCTTAAATAGAATGTTTAGTTCCTAGCTGCACCCCCTTAGTTCACAGATGATTAACCTTAGCTGACCTGTTGTAACTTATGTGTGACTCCATAACTGACTTCTTCTAATTTCTGTCTGACTCACAAGACACCGGCTGTGGTCTCTTTTCAAGTTTTAGTATGCAGTTAAAAGCAGAATACAAGTACAACACAGTATAAAGAAAACAAATCACAGTATACAAAATAGAAAAATGCAATAAAGTAATACAAAACACAACAAATAAAAAGCAAACCAACCTTTCCCTCATAGCAAACTGTAGCAGAATCTGGGTGAGCCTTTCCAGTAAAGCTCTGAAATGTTTTATTTTACCCCTTAAAAAGAATGTTTAGTTCTTAGCTCCACCCCTTCAGTTCACAGATGATTGACCTTAGCTGACCTGTTGCAACTCATGAGAGACTCCTTAACTGACCTCTTCTAATTTCTGTCTGTCTCAGAAGACACAGGCTGTGGTCTCTTTTCAAGTTTTAGTATGCAGTTAAAAGCAGAATACAAGTAAAACACAGTGTAAAGAAAACAAATCACAGTATACAAAATAGAAAAAGGCAATAAAGTAATAAAAAACACAACAAGACACAGGCTGTGGTCTCTTTTTAAGTTTTAGTAGGCAGCTTGAAAACAGAATACAAGTAAAACACAGTGTAAAGAAAACAAATCACAGTATACAGTATACAAAATAGAAAAGGCAATAAAGTAATATAAAACACAACAAATAAAAACTAAACTAACCTTTGTCTCATAGCAAACTGTAGTAGAATCTGGGTGAGCTTTTCCAGTAAAGCTCTGAAATGTTTTATTTTACCCCTTAAATAGGTTTAGTTCTGAGCTCCACCCCTCAGTTCACAGATGATTAACCCTAGCTGACCTGTCTGACTCACAAGACACAGACTGTGGTCTCTTTTCAAGTTTTAATATGCAGTTAAAAGCAGAATACAAGTAAAACACAGTGTAAAGAAAACAAATAACAACATACAAAATAGAAAAAGGCAATAAAGTAATACAAAACACAACAAATAAAAATCAAACCAACCTTTCCCTCACAGCAAACTGTAGCAGAATCTGGGTGAGCCTTTCCAGTAAAGCTCTGAAATGTTTTATTTTACCCCTTAAATAGAATGTTTAGTTCTTAGCTCCACTCCCTCAGTTCACAGATGATTAACCTTAGCTGACCTGTTGCAACTTATGAGTGACTCCTTAACTGACCTCTTCTAATTTATGTCTGACTCACAAGAGACAGACTGTGGATTCTTTTCAAGTTTTAGTATGCAGTTAAAAGCAGAATACAAGTAAAACACAGCGTAAAAACACAAATCACAGTATACAAAATAGAAAAAGGTAATAAAGTCTGACTCACAAGACACATGCTGTGGTCTCTTTTCAAGTTTTAGTATGCAGTTAAAAGCAGAATACAAGTAAAACACAGTGTAAAGAAAACAAATCACAGCATACAAAATAGAAAAAGGCAATGAAGTAATGCAAAACACAACAGATAAAAAGCAAACTAACCTTTCCCTCACAGCAAACTGTAGCAAAATATGAGTCTTTCCAGTAAATCTCTGAAATGCTTTATTTTACCCCTTAAATAGAAGGTTTAGTTCCTAGCTCCACCCCCTCAGTTCACAAATGATTAACCTTAGCTGACCTGTTTTAACTTATGTGTGTCTCCTTAATTGACCTCTTCTAATTTCTGTCTGACTCACAAGACACAGGCTATGGTCTCTCTTCAAGTTTTAGTATGCAGTTAAAAGCAGAATACAAGTAAAACACAGTGTAAAGAAAACAAATCACAGTGTACAAAATAGAAAAAGGCAATAAAGTAATAAAAAACACAACAAATAAAAAGCAAACTAACCTTTCCCTCACAGCAAACTGTAGCAGAATCTGTGCAAGCCTTTCCAGTAAAGCTCTGAAATGTTTTATTTTACCCCTTAAATAGAAGGTTTAGTTCCTAGCTCCACCCCCTCAGTTCACAGATGATTAACCCTAGCTGACCTGTCTGACTCTCAAGACACAGACTGCTGTCTCTTTTCAAGTTTTAGTATGCAGTTAAAAGCAGAATACAAGTAAAACACAGTGTAAAGAAAACAAATCACAGCATACGAAATAGAAAAAGTTAATAAAGTCATGCAAAACACAACAGATAAAAAGCAAACTAACCTTTCCCTCGCAGTAAACTGTAACAAAATATGAGTGAGTCTTTCCAGTAAAACTCTGAAATGCTTTATTTAACCCCTTAAATAGAAGTTTTAGTTCCTAGCTCCATCCCCTCAGTTCACAAATGATTAACCTTAGCTGACCTGTTGTAACTTATGTGTGTCTCCTTAACTGACCTCTTCTAATTTCTGTCTGACTTACAAATCACAGGCGGTGGTCTCTTTTCAAGTTTCAGTATGCAGTTAAAAGCAGAATACAAGTAACACACGCTGTAAAGAAAACAAATCATAGAATACAAAATAGTAAATGGCAATAAAGTAATGCAAAACACAACAAATAAAAAGCAAACTAACCTTTCCCTCACAGCAAACTGTAGCAGAATCTGGGTGAGCCTTTCCAGTAAATTATATATATATATATATATATATATATATATATATATATATATATATATATATAAAACATTCATTATACACCTTGAGATTTATAAAGTCATGTTTAAATATTGGTAGATCTATGTGTTGTTTCAAACAGTTTTAAAAAAAATAACAAATGATGTTTTTAAAACAGAAAGTAATCAGGTGTTCAAGCGAGCCAAGTTGTTGACAAAAAGCTTCTTCAGCCTGAAGAAGCTTTTGTGTTACAGAAGCGAAAACGTTGTTTTATTTCTGTCCAAATAAAGTACGTTACTTTTATTGAACTTGGCTCGCTTGAACACCTTATTACTTTCTCCATGTTTTTAAAACAAGCAAATGTTGATCAGTGTATATGGTGTTGAGGTATGCCATTAGACATGACAGGGTTAACAATAGTAGTTGTTAAAGTAAGGTAGTAACAATTGCTTTATCATGAGCATATGACTTAAACTATTTTCTAATAAAAAGGTGTTATTATATTTTATGTTTTTATCTGAGGAAGTCCCACAATTAGGTGGGGTGAAAAGCACTTAAAATAGTTTTTAGAGTGTACATTGTTGGCTCTAGTGCCGTTTTACATTTTCAATTGTAATCCTGTAGCTGACCTCCATTAATGCTGTGTCCTTTTTATCATTCATAGGTCAGTTTGCATCAATGTCAAGTGCACATACAAGAGGTATATGCATGTCACATATTCTTTGTGTTTTAACTGAGTTCACCTGGTTAATGGTGCAAACGATATGATCAGTAGTGCTATTTTTTTTCGTGCACTAGCTGAAGTTCATCCCTTTTCAACACCACCATCTTCCTAGCAGTGTTTGCCAGGTGTTTATTTTTATGTATCACACATGTTGGCCATGTAAATAGATTATATTCTTATTTTATGTACATTCCATGAAACATACATACAGCAGAGTGCAAGTGAAGTCATTATTATTTGTAACATTGCAGTGAGATATATATGCCATATGCCTTGGATAATATCTATCATGTGATGTTGGCATATTGTCCTGATCTATGTCTTTGTAGCGCATCAACTGCAGCTCATCAGTGATCATGATGTCATTCGTGATGTGCTTCAGTATGGTATTATGGACCCTGTCACAGACGTCTTTGAGTTGTTTGGTCCATTTGGGAAGTTTGCAATGTTATAGAACTGGTGCATTACAGTTTTCCACTTCATGGTTGTAGTTGGGGAAGTATATGTAGTCATCCACCTTGCTACACATTGCTTCCCGGAATTTTGCAAGCATATAACTTGAAGCTGTCTGTGATACACCTACTGTATCCCCATGTGTCTCCAGAATGTACCAGAGGCAAGAGTGCACCCAGGCTGAGACACACTTTACTTTCAAGGGGGATGGGGTTACCCTACAGCATCTGCATAGACATGTGTGGGGTACACAGACAGCCTGTACCAATTGTCTGTCTAGATGGTATCTGTTAAATGTTTGCTGGCCTGACAATTGGCTTAGTTGCAGCCTTGCTCTGACTCTAGCTGGCTGCCTTGTAGGATGCACAGCCGCAGCCTCATTTATGGCTTGCATCATTGCAGCCTGTTGCAGTATATAACAGAAGTTGCATTTTTATTTTTTTTTCAGCTTTGCTACAGATTTCACCATAATCATCATATTCACATGAATTCCTTGGTGTCCGGAAGGTATGCACTGAGGAATTTAGAAACAGAGTTGACATGGCTGTTTGTCACATTTGAGTTGTGTTGTGTATGAATGTTTTAGAATCAGACCATTGTGCACGGAATCGCTAATTATCCTACTCTGAATACTTAAGTACTCAATCTACCTTCCGCATGATTTGTGGAATCACGTCTGCTGCAGGTGCACTGAAGTCTTGCTTTGGCATGCTGCACTGTCGACAGATAGCTTCTACAAGCTTTATAGAATCCAGCCAGAGCCAGATCCAGCACTAGGTGACCAAGGCAGTCACCCAGGGCCCACAGGTTGGAAGAGGGCCCACTCACCCATGTACTGTCACATTTACTAATTAAAAAAAATGATGTGTTTTTGTTTCTAAGGGCATTCTTCTTTATGAACACATTAGAATCTCACTATTTGCAGAAAAGGTTTGTATAATATTTCTTCCTGCAGAATTTCTATGGCTAGAAAATATACAAGAAGTGAATAAAAGCATAAATATACAATTAAAATACAGAATGACATCAACTTAACAGACTAAAACATTATAGATTAGAATACATTTTTAAAATATCTAGTTGGCTTGCACAGACTCTGAGTATAGCCCCAAATGTAGAGGGATCAACGCAAGCATCTCTAAACAATGACAACACAAAATCAATAATTCCAGAAACGAGATTAGAGTAAGAGTCAGAAAAGCAATAAAAACTTCCAAAAAAATTGCAAGTCAGCTTCCTCATATATGTAAGTGTGTTTATATATGCAAGCTTGAAGTATGGAGTTAAAGGGAAAGCTTCGTTAGTCTTGTACTTATAAGTTTTATATATATATATATATATATATATATATATATATATATATATATATATATGTTCAAAGAGATAGAATTTGATGAAATTATATCAGTTAACCAGCAGTTCAAAAGAAATGCATCTCTGTAAAGCTATGTTCATATTATATCAATACACATATTTTACTGTATTGCACAAGCACATGACAGTATTGTTAGCAATGCAAACCCTGCAAATTAAAACAATGTATCTCTTCCATGCATGTAAAACAGCCACTTAAACATAACTTTGATGATAAATTACTAATTACCATCTTTGAAGAAATGTATGATTTACCTGCATTAATAACATGATTTTTGTTCCATGAGTTTATTTTCTTTGTCATATTTATGGAAATACACCCAGACTAAAACCACAGGTTCATGTTATCCCTTGATATTAATGTAATGCAAAATTATTTGCTAAACAGTCTGCTTTTATTAATAAAGGGAATAAGAACTTGAAGAAGCTAATCTTTCCCAATGGAATGGGATGATGGGCAGTTGGTGCACATAAATGTTTAAAGGAAAGGGCAAGAAAATGTGGAGACTGAAATGTTTATAGGACTGTATCAAGAACTACTATTTCCGTGCATCTCATCATCTTCTTTTGGCTGTTCCCACTAGGGGTCGCCACAGCGGATCGTCTGTTTCCATTTCTTCCTGTCTGCTGCATCTTGCTCTGTCACACCAACCACCTGCATGTCCTCTCACCACATCCATAAACTTTATCTTAGGCCTTCCTCTTTTCCTGTTACCTGGTAGCTTCATCCTTAGCATCTTTTTCCCAATATACTCAGCATCCCTTCTCAGCACATGTCCAAACCAATGTAATCTTGCCTCTCTGGCTTTGTCTCCAAAGCTTCCAACCTGGGCTGACCCTCTAATATACTTATTCCTTATCCTATCCACCCTCGTCACACCCAGTGCAAATCTTAACACCTTTAACTCTGCCACATCCAGCTCTAGCTCCTGCCTTTTTGTCAATGCCACTGTCTCCAACCCATATAACATAGCTGGTCTCACTACCCTCTTGTAGACCTTCCTTTTCACTCTTACTGGTACTTGTCTGTCACAAATCCCTCCTGACACTCTTGTCCACCCACTCCATCCTGCCTGTACTCTCTTCTTCACCTCTCTTCCACACTCACAATTACTTTGAACTATTGATCCCAAGTATTTAAACTCTATTCTATTACTATTTCTGTGCATCTATGAGTGAGAAATCATAATACAGTTCATATACAATGCATAAATCATTGTATATTGCAAGGTACAGATAACTATATATTTTTATGTTGATAAAATGATCAGAGTATTCAAGAAAAGACATGGAGAGATATTTACATCCATCAGGGATTCTGACCTGCTTAAATTTCTTATCAAGCTTTAGCTGTAGATAGAGGACAAGAATGATTTTATGTCTTTTGTGTTGAAGTATATTTCTAAATATTTTCACCACAAATGTCACTGGAAAGATCATTGCTCACCACAAAAAAAAAGCAGTAGATACCTTTCAAAACATTTTAATGCAGTAGCATGAATTTGATAGCACCCAATGAAGGCAGTATCACAATTTTACAGTTTCCAGAATTCACAGCAGCAGCTCACAAACAGGCCAGGTAACAGTCTTCAAAATGTACAGCAGTAAAGGTATAGCAGCAGACAACAGTAGTAAAAAACACAAACACTTCTGAATCTCTAGCGCCTCGTCTCTAAGCCTTTTCAGAGTATACATGCAATCACATATCCCCTCCATTTTATACTATTTAAAAACTCAATTACTCACTTAACTAACACACTCAATTATATCCTTAAAGGAAACATTTCCAATGACATTCCCTATTCAACCCCTAGGGGCCATAACATCAAATTTTAATATAAAAATAGATTCCATTTTCCATAGCTTTCTTTTCATATCTAAATTATACATTTGTCTAACATGTCCCAAAACCATGGCTTCGAAACCCTGCATATTTTTTATCACGAAATTCCTTAAATTGCAATGCTACAGGGCTTGTTTCCCTACCCTACTTTATATCCCTTACATGTTCTTTCAATTTTTTTCCTTAGAACTTCTTTTACTTTCTCCAATATATGTCTTACCACAAGGACATTTTAGTCCATATACTATTCCTGTACTATCACAGGAATACACACACTTACATACAAAACATTTTGCATTTATTTTATCAAAAGTCTGTGCAATATACTGGCACCAGTTGCATCTTCCACAAGGAAAGTTACTCCAACTTTGTATTTCCAAATTCCTTTGTGACAGGGGCAGTTGAAATTTTCCATGCACTATAAAATATTTCATACTCCTACCCCTCGAGTAAGAAAAAATTGAAAAACCATCGATTTAAATTTTTAAGCTCTTACTCCTTGTCAAAATATTCCAATAATATTAAATGAACTCCACCAAAGTATCTGAAAAAAAAAGTGTACTTTGTTACAAAAAATAAACTTTGTTTTTTCTGATTATTACTTCTACCCATCCTGTTTTCACTAAATCTACTTTTATTACTTTTTCTTTGCTCTATGACTTCAGCTTTGCTTTTCTCTACCACAACTTTATTATAACCCCTCTCTATAAAAAATGTTGCTGTTTTATTTATCTCTCTCTCACAATCTTTCTCACAATTTCCTTTTCACCGCACAACAATTTGATTCTAAGGAATTGTCCATATGGAATAGACCTCATTGTATAAGGGGGGGGTGATAACTTTCCCCATGCAAAATATGATTACTTCCTTCAAATTTTCTATGCATTCCTGTTTTAATATTCCTATTATTTACACCATTGTGATACTGCCTTCATTGGGTGCTATCAATTTCAAGTGTGCTACTGCATTAACATTTTCTGAAAGGTATCTATATTTCTAAATAGTTAAGGGGCGGTGACTGAGAAAATCAACTTTAGAGCAATACACTGCTATTGCATTTTATAAACACATGGTCCAAATGACTTAATAACATTTTAAAATAAAAATAGGCTGCTTTAGACTAACACAGATGCATATTAAGCAACTGATTATGAATATGGTGAAAATGCTATAAATGAATCACTGGTATTAAATTAATGCTATTCGATTTTGCATTATGAATTGTATATATATCTTGTGATGCAGTCTAAATATAAGGAACCCATGTGTATAACCTAAATGTTTATATTGTTTGATTTAATAAAGTTTTAGTCTATTATTTCCAACAGATTCAATTTCTATTTCATTTTACATATTAATCTTGCTTTTTTAACCAAATAAGTGGTGATGTTTTAGCTTGCATGGGGGCCAGAACTGAGGTTAAGAAATCCCCACCACAACCTACTAAGTCGTGATCAAAATCTTGTTATTTAAGTGGAGGCCTTTACATACCTTAATGGTCTGTGATACATTTTATGTCTTATTTTTGAAATTAATTACACCTGTAAGTATTCTATTTTTTCTGCTACTGGGAGGTTTATGTATGTGCCTTCGATATCTGTGTAAATTAAGTAAAATGGTGATGCTTATTTTCACACACACAGAGACACACACATACATGCGTGCACAAACACACACACACACACACACACACACACACACACTGAACTGACTGCAGTTCATCTATTGAATGGCTACAGGGTATTGGAGGAAAGCACAGCAGTTGAAAAACACAACATGATACCAGTATGACATGTTGACCAAACACATAAGGAATCACAACCAAGAGCTCATATAATGATTCAAGCACTGAACAATTGCAAAGTTATTTTCTGCACCATTGAAACAATGATCATTTGCTTTTACACATCCCCTGACTACACCAAAAATATATCAACTTATTGTGCAAAGTTTTGATATCGATATTGATAAGTGAAAAACTTATGGTCACACTCATGTATTTCATTTTCTTGCTCTTTGCTACAGAAAACCTGACACTAACAGGCAGAAACTATATTAATAAAGATTTTAAAATGCCTTCAGTAAATGAAGTGCATTAGGAAACACAGGCTCTGCCAAACCAGATAATAACTGCTTAATGTTATCAAGCAATAGCAGGGTTGGTCACTTTTAGATACAGATAACCTCTGTATCCATCAATCACAGCCACTTTATTAAATGTGTACACTTCAGATATCTGATTTTAATAAAAATAGCCAAGATAATTGTTCAAAACTAGCTTCATGTAAATGTACACTAGCCCTTCCATGCTTAATACAAACTAGAAGCAGGCATAAATGAATGCATAATCCTGTTATACACTCTATTATAGTACAACACTGACATTCCAGACTATTGACAAAGACATTTTAGTACCTACCTAGATGTTGCTGATGTTGCTTGTCTTTCGGCTTTTCCCGGTTAGGGGTCAATACAGCGGAACTCCAGCCTGCTAATGATTGGCAGTAGATTTTCATGAATGCCGAGGTGCCAGCTCTATGTCCAACCTTCAACAAAGGCATGCCCATTTACGCATGTCTTTTGAATGCACACCCAACCGCGGAGAGGACATGCAGACTCCACTCAGAGGGCACTCCCTACACTCCAGCCAAGAATCGAACGGGAGAACTTCTAGATACTTTCCCTAAAATCTGAAAAATGTTTTTTTTTTATACTGATTAGTTCAGATATAAAATTCATATGATTGTTGGTGGCAGCACAAGACAAACCTATAACCACTGCCATTTTGTTTACAGTGAAACACAACTCTTTTCCAGAACTTATTTTCCTCAGTCTAAATCTGTTAATTATTTTATCATACAGTAGAATAGCACAGCTACCTTTTCAAGAGGCTATTTTCAGACACATATATTACAATATTACATTTTCCTATGCCATCTTTCAGAATCTTCTCTAATTCCAAGTGCAGAACAGCATATTTTAGAAAAACTTGTATGAGGTATACAAATGTAGTATGGTGTCAATTACCACAGCTCCTTTCATTCAATTAATACAGTAAAAAGAATACTAAGAACACTATTTTATCAATTGATTTATTGTACGTATGTGTGTAATTATTTATTTTGTTGGTTTGTTTATTTATTTGCTTTTGATTACTGAGATAATCTGACTGGGTTAAACAAAACAGGAAGGAAAGATCCACAAATATAAAATAAAAATATCATACAAAAAATTGCAAATAATTAGACAGAAACAGACAGAAATTAGACAGAAACAGAAAGACGATTAGATCGATTTTTAAGAGTAAATAAGCACAACACATTATATAAAACTAGAGTTGATAACATCATATGAATTGCAGGCCAAACACATACACTATCATGAATTATACAAGAGAGGACCATGTACAATATATTTTTCAAGATCTGTAATCTAATTTATGAACGATATGCATGACAATATCCCCCGGATTCACGAATCCTCCATGTAAGACTAAATAAGTCTTACTCGGAAACTGCAGTTGAACGGTATGATGTCAGCATGCCATGCATATTCATGAGGGCATGCTGACTCCACTCCAAGTCTAACACGGACCGTGCAGGAAGGCAGGGGATGTGTCTGACTGCCGAGCAGTCCTAAGGTCCACGCCCCTGCAAGTGTCTGAATTGTGAAATGTCAACACACATGAGCGAGTCTGCTCAAATGTCAACATACCCAACACTACACTCCCTCACACTGTAAACCCCCAGTAGAGTTATAAAATGTAAATTTTTTTTTTATAATTCCAGATATAGCTGCCCATATTTGCGCATGTTTGCGTGGGGGTGCCCATAACTTAGCTGCAGTTAGCAATGTCGACATTGAAGAGCATAATAACAAATGTTTATGCAAATCAATCCAAATAGCAATAGCATAGTGGAAGAGCCTTCGCACAAAAAGGAGGCATTCATGGTTCGAGTCCCACCACTCCCCTCTCTATTTTATGTTTTAAATTAGCATATGAAATAATTCCTGACATATATGAATAAAATTTTACTAAAAAGCATTGAAATGGCCTATGTATCAGTGAACAAAATGTATATATAGAAATATAAGAAACATCTTGACATATAAATTCCCGTGGCTAAGCAGCGCTTTACCCAGCACAATCTAGTTGCCCACAGCTAAGCAGCGCTTTACCCAGCGCATGCTAGTTGCCCACAGCTAATCAGCACTTTACCCAGTGCAAACTAGCTGCCTACAGCTTAGCAGCGCTTTACCCAGTGCAATAAGTTTGCGTGGAGCTGCACACCCCGCTAACCAGTGCACCATAGGGCAACGTGGAGCAATGGGGAGCAACGTGGAGCAACGTAGAGCAAAGTTGCCTAAACACAGCCACACCCCCTAGCCTGTCTGGACAGTAGTAAAATAAAAAGCAATGACGAGTTTCAAACCCGGGACACTGTGCACCATAATCAAAGTACTGAACCACTAGGCCATGACAGCTTAGGATAAACATCCACTGTTAGCATACATATACTTATAAATGGTATATTAACCATTGCTAAGCAGGTCTGCAGTCAGCCAAGAATTTTCAAAAATGGCCAATCACAAAAAAGTGCGGGGAAATGCAGCATATCTAAGCGCCATAGGCAGGAATACTCGCCATAACTGATTGTAGCTCCCATATGCAGTTAGAATGTATGGTGCTGGAGAGGGTAGTTGCTTTCGAGTGCAATGCTGGGGCATCAAGGAGTCAAAATACATGGTTTGGCTCCTTGTCCATCGTCATGAGTTTCAACTCCTGCAGGGCCAGTTCCAAGGGACAGAGTATAAGTCAGAGGCTTGGAACAGGTTAGCTCATGATCTCACCAGTGCCACAGGCATCCCTCGGACTGGTGAGCAGGTCCATCACCACCATGCAGACCTGAAGAGATGGAAGCAGGACCTACTGAATCAATGGATCCAGGAGGCCCATCATATGCAAGATGCCCCACTACTGAGTAGGTAGCCATGGAATGCAGTATGTAAGACATGCTAATATAGTCTATATAATGGATAGGCATGTCTCAATATCCCTTCATTTACTTCACAGCTGCAGGTGTCCATGCTGTGAATCAGCAAGCCTATGCAGATAGGCTGCTAAGGCTGCACCACAAGGCAGGTTAGTAATTATTCTGCATGTATTGTTATATAAAATATGTGAGAGAACATGAAAAAAGTGTTGTAGCCCAATAATACATCTATAAAATGCCCTGAATAATTTCTCTGCATGTACTGTTATATAAAATAAGTCAAAGAGTCAGAAATAGAGTGTAGTAATCCAGTAATAATGGTAAAATAAGTCTGGAATACTAGCTCTGCATGTACTGTCATATAAAATGAGTGAGCGAGCCTGAAAAAGAGTGTTGTAACCTATCTATAAAGGTATAATATGTCTTGAATAGGTCTTCTGTATGCACTGTAATATCAAATAAAGGAGAGAGCCTGTAGAAAAGTGTGTAATGTAATTAATAAAGGTATAATACTCGGAGTGTGTCTGTGTCAATTACTTTGAAATGTTGTTGTACCCTTGCATTAAATAAATAGTAATGTTGTATTAAGTGCTGTCAACCCACAGTTGGGCAGTCCCATATAAAGTGGATGAAGGAAGTGCCAGTAGCTGTGAAGCATATATACAGTCCTCAACAGTCTGTAAATGGCTGGCATGCATAGGTAAATCTGGCACACGAGTAGCTTGTCAATGTGTTCCCCAGAAATGTGAGTGTGCTACATGAAATGTAGGGTTCTGTAGAAATTTAACTGAAAATGTCACATGAACACAGCCAGATATGTAGATACATAAACATAAATAAAAAATATAACTATGTAGCAGTAACATCTGCATCTTGGACAGTTAGTATGTCAGATTTAGGTCAGGTATATAATGAACTAGCCAAACCCATTACACAATCTAATGCATGTTGCCTAGTGTAATAATACATGTAGGGGATATACACCTGCAGTCAATAGGAATGTATTGTAGAGTAAAAGTACTTATAAGTTGTTAATGGAGGTTTCTTTTTACACCCTACTCTATGTGCATAAACAATGCAATTCCACACCTCAATGGGTATGTCTAATCTCAAAACATTTATTGGGACATATGTCCTATTGTTCTATAAATATCTGCATTTACTTTGATGCATGTGCCCTGTTCAAACACCACAATCTTGGTGGCCTGTTGCCACCAATCATCCCTGCATGCTGTTGTAATGGCCACTGTCATTCAATATATGCATGTGTTATGCTTGCTGCTCAACTGTTGGAATCCTGGTGTGTTGGGTTAATGGGAATATTACTGCATACTGTTACAACTAATTTGGAATGCTGTTGTCTATGTTGTAATTAAACACATCTAATAGCAGAACATATGAGAAGGCCGGTCCCAGTGGACCCACCTGTCCCTGCTCAGCTGGCAATTGCACCTGGCAACAGCAGGTCCGGTGCCCAGCCCGGGCTAACTTCCTCTGTTGGTCCTGTGCCACCTTCAGGTGGAAGCACTGCAGGGGATGGGGCTCATACTCCCCCTGCAAGCGTGGGCAGAGAAGGGCCACCTGTCACCCTCCAAAGGGTCCGGGTTGTGGTGCGTAGGGAGATCCAGCGTTTAGTCGCTGATCCCCTACGCCACCTCGAGGCGAGAGTGAAGCAACTCACAGGTGAGTTTGCCCCTCCTATGCAGCCCCAAACACAGCCACCCTCGGGGCTGTGAAGGTGCAGTGGTGACTGCCCATGGTTGGGGATCTCAGTCCCACTGTTACCATCTATGGGCTCAGGGGCTTGCGATTTCCAAACATCCGTCCCCGTCAATTGTGTTCACCCACCCCATGTGTCATACTCCGACCCTGTATGCTTCTTGTTTGTCTTGTCTGTTTACCTCCCCAACCTACCTCCCTAAATATACCTACTTCCTCTACCTCACATTCCACTCTCACCTGAAAAAAAAAAGGGCAATCTGTTCCCACAAAAAAAAATTACGCCCCATACATACCTGCCCATTTCGCACACATGTCCCTTGGACCTGTAAACTGATAATTAGAATTGGCAGTACAACATACTTTGTTGTCCTCACCCTTCTCTCAGGGGTGGAAAGTTTCAAATTTCACTCCAAAGTTGTAACATATGCACAGCAGTTGCTGGTAAAGAAATGGGCAGCTATGGACCTTCCCTACACCCTTCTTGCACATCCCGAGCTGGTTTCCCCACTGTCTTTCCCTCTTTGTGCTCCCTTTTTCACCACTTTCCTATCTCCCCATTTTCTTTTCTTTCAAAGAAATTAGCATGGGGGTTAGCGGGAGTAAGCACTTTTAAGTAGTAGTTAGCGGGTTTGAGCGAGTGTGCACATGTGTGCGCTAAGCTTAGCATCGCTAAGCTTTGTGCAAACTCGCGCAAACCCGCTTACAACTGCTTAAAAGTGCCTTATCACTCTGTATGTCAGGGCCCTTGTTTTGCTCAGCAGCAAAATAAAACACCTCTATCAGTCTCAAACCCCAGACCTTGAAGACACTTGACTGCATGAAGTACCACTAAGCCACAGCAGATATACAATAACTTGGCGCTGAAATAAATATATCATGCAAAACAATGAGTGAATGTAAAGGAAAAATAGGAAGGCCATAACACAAAGCTTGTTCTGTGGATCTTTACCAGCAATTGTTGTGGAATTGCATTACATGACTGTGATAAGAGAAGCAGCCATTCTAGCAGCAAATAATGTTATTGAGGCACTTTACAACACCCACACAGTATCATAGCAGGACAAACACTGGCATATCTGATTAGGGCAAAGGCCATACTTCCTAATTGTGAAACATATTTTAGCTATGTCCCTCTGAATCCCTCTGAAAAGTACTGACGTTAGTCAGAGAGGTGGTGTATTACACAATGAATAATCACAATAATAACAGTAGACACAGCTTGTACTTCATAAAAGGAGTACTAATCCATATGCACTGCTTCACTCAAGCTTACACTTACTGTCTCTATTAGTTGGAAGGTGTACCTCACTTTTAACTACCTATCCCTGACTCAAAGCAAATATGTATCTGAGTGTTTCATAGGCCTGGCAGAGGTACAAACACACAGGCATATCAGCTCATTTGCTGTTACACACTCTGCAAATAGCTTTGTGAGGACTTCCACAAGCATACCCTTATGTAGGAGTACAACACAGAAATACCAAAGGATCTAGCCATGTACTGGTAGCAACTGACTGTAACAATGCCATTGTACCAGTGATGAAAACACCTGTGGGTTGCAGAGACAAAGAATAACAGGTTAACATCTGGCTACCATCTGGATAGGTTCACAGTTGGAACTATGCAGACAGACCACCTGCCTTGATAAACTAACAGGTACACACCAATCCATTAAGTCCAGTAAGATAACACTCACACAATAAGATGTAATGCTCTCTGTATGTTTGCATCCCCCCCATATTTTAAATATACGTGTGTTTAGGGTCAACCAAGGATGTAGGTAGGCATACTCAGTAGTGGAATTGTCCAGTTTACCTGAGACTCCTGTGCTAATGTCAACAATAAAAATACACAAACCCTGCAGAAGTGAGTACATCAATATGCACAGTATAACAGTCCACAAACAGTTCATGTGTCAAAAGAATACTTCTCAATAACTACTTTTGTATGGCAATTAATTACATAAGTAGAAAATAAACTACATACTCACATATAGCTTGTGTAAGCATTTGTAGGGGTGAGTTACACTCTACACTGACAGCTCTGTACTGGAAGTGGCAACAGTCAGGTCTGAGTACAACATGTACATTACTGTCTACACCACTAGCTTCAGATATAAGAAGTATACCAACCTTCTGACTTAAACATCAGTATCCACAGCAAACAAGCATGGGCCCCACTCTGGAAATCTGAAAGGGCTACGCCTACAAAACTTAGCAATTTATAGCATCGGGTTGCTATGACAGTGAGTACTGCAATTACCACACAGCAGGCTGTATGCATTTACCAAATGCTTGGCACCAATTGGTGCAGAGTTCATCACATGCACATGTGCAGATACCTATAAAAGCAGACTGTACTTGCTATCCCCACATGCAATCATTACATTGCACGTGATAAAGCATCACTGAACTTGGGGATGAGTAAAAACTAGTTATTACTTAATAACACAAAAGTTTAATTAAGTAAAAAGACATGAGTGAATCAGCAACCCAATATATTAATTAAGTAAAAAAAAAATAAGCAAAAGAAATTAAGTAAAAGCAATCTTTACTTAAGTAATACCAAAAAAAAATTGTCAAAACATACACAGACGGACCTGAAAGTGACAAAGAGGTATGTAACAGATATGTGATTACTGGCAAGTAGTAGATGTTTATGAAGAGTACTGTAAATACTTTGAAACATGCATATGTGGCAGCAGTAGGTATGTATGCACTGATGCCATGCATGACTACTGCCATGGACAAATTAGTGTGTAGCTGTGTGCAGTGGGACATAACTGTGACATATGTAGCTCAGCATTTAATGTCAAACATCTGATCATGTCATCTATGTTCTGTACAGTACTGCGTATAATGGCTGTCTGGGGGAGTATTGCAAACAGCTATATAAACCTGGATGTGACAGAGTAACACATGCATGATAGTCGTATAATGTGTAGCTTAGCATTGGCAACTGCTGTAGCAGGCTAGTATAGTAATGTAGCATTAGCAGCTATAAATACTCTGTAATATTACTGTTATTCACACATGTGACAACTGTTCATGTTGTAGCAAGGCCCAACAGGTCATCCATGAGGTCTACGGACATACAATAGTGTGTACCTTGTGTGTGTATAGCACACACATATGTAGAGATATTTATGTGTCAGATATATTAGCATCTTAACATGTGCATAGAGCAAGGTACATACTGCAACTGTTTGTGAAGGGTGGACATATATATGTTGGTGAAGGTTGTTATGTGCATATTGTCATATAGGTTGTAGTGTGTGGCAAACAAGACAGCATACAGTGCTGTATATGACATGTGGTGTTTAAACACTGTGGGTATGATCTGCTAAGTTTATAGTCTTCCAGACAGGGAGTCCTGCTAAAGATACATGGCCTGAGAATACCCTCAATGCATTCTGCACAAGACTGTGCAAAATTATTACATAACTGTATCTCTCTTAATCCTTGCATAATTGATATTCCCACCATGAAAGGTGGACTGTATATGTGCCTACATGTAAATCTATATGTACACCAATGGATGTTTATATGTACGCTCAAGCTCAATGTTGTAAATGTATTGTCATCCCTTTTGTTAAAAACCCTGTACCCATGAACTACCACATAGGTGGTAGTCTACTCAACACCAAAAGTGTGATAAGAGACCACGGGACACAGGTGGACAGTAGTGTCCCTTTTGATAATCACAGTGCCACACTAGTCATGTAAACTGTGTACGGTCCACATGTCATCACAAAAGGTGTGTCATCCATGGAATGAGAGGTCAGTGTTCCACTCTACTCATCAGTCATAAAACCCATCATAGAGTACAATGGGCCTTTTGGTATGTACCTCAGAAGACATCTACAGCAACTGTAGACACCAGACACAAACACCACAAAGAGTATTACCAGACTCAAACAGATGCCCTATGCAGACTGTCTTCCAAAACCACAGCTGCACTGTGTTGCATACCGCCCACCCAGAGCCATCCTCTGCCTAACATACAAAGCTATGCCAAACCCACAGGTGTTGGACATGCTCCATGTAAACAGATCAAAATCCCTACAAGCTACACACTGTACTGATCTAAACCTTGTAACGTCAAAAAGCAGAACATGCTGGAGTGGTATATTCTTATCTCAGACACATACCATACTCTGGAACTCACTAACTATCAATAGCAAAAAAAGGTCCTCATTAGCAGTCATCAGGAATAATCATGATAAATGGATGTGAGATAGGAAATACAACCCGGGAATCACCTCTGTGGCTCTGCATGACAGGGGCACATGAACTTAAATTACATGGGTGTTGAAGGGCAGGGTACCGTATGGCTAGGCTTCTATAGGCCCTAAGCCTAATAGCCTATGAGCTACCTATGACCTGATACACACATGCATGTACATGTTGCATTAATTTCTATGTG
Organism: Protopterus annectens; assembly: GCF_019279795.1. Classification (NCBI taxonomy): domain Eukaryota; kingdom Metazoa; phylum Chordata; order Ceratodontiformes; family Protopteridae; genus Protopterus; species Protopterus annectens. The sequence goes on from NC_056746.1 coordinate 683,374,078, forward strand.
AGGATGACTGAGTGTGATGGTGAATGTGTAGGTGAATGTGTCAGCGTTGTGTATATGTGTGATAGCCTAGTGGTAAACTGTTTATATCATGGTATGTAGTGTTCTAGCTCTGATCCCCACACATGATATATATGCTATTGCTAGGCAGCAAAAGCAGTATGGTATATGGTGTGACATAGTCCCATGGTGTTGACTGGAGTGTGCCATTGTAGGCTAAAACAATGCATGTATGCTCATTAATTGTTAACACTAGTGAATACAAATCCTGTATGAACTGTAGTACTACCTGAAGCTGTATGCCTAAACAGCACAGTATGGTGTATATCCACATTTCTTGGAAACACTGTTTTGTTTGTTACCTGTAGTCCTCACACATTACATACCTCAGGCATAAGGTTTTGTAAGTGCTGACACACAGTACTGTATGGTACACAGGTAAAGCTCAGATGGGTTACCATACCTTTGTGTCTTGTAGGTATGTCTGATGTGTCTGTGGGTATGCCTGTAACATGGCCTCAGTCGTATGTGTGTTACAGGATATAAGTGCATATCTAGCAACATGTATAGTGTAGTACATTGGTATGCCACCTATATTTATGAATGTGCACATATGTTACTTAGGGGTTTGCTATCAACAAGTAGTGTGGTGTACCGGTAGTACTGTAACTGTACTTTACAATCATTTCAATGGATGACATATTTCTGTATGCATTAGCTTCATATATACCTCCTGTGGCTAGGTGGTGCATTGTGTCACATATAATGTGCCATGTGCTGTTGTATAGTCTTACATACTGGTTTCACTTTGTTGCTGTGCAGAACATGGTTTAATATATAGAACATGCCAGGCACTGTCAGGCAGTTGTGGGCTGAGCACTGATGTGTGGTATTAAAAGTGTGTATCTACTGACAGCCAACAGGTTGCTATATATGGCATTTCATTGATATCTGTACTTTAGAATGTTAAGTGTGCCACAAGACTTGCTCACCATAATTGTTTTCTTTTCTTCCAGGGACATGTCTCACCATTGCAACCCTGCGTATTCCCCTGAAGAGGAGGAAATAATTATATCCACCCTATTACAACATCACACCCTGCTGTTCTCCAGAACCAGCCAGGACCAGCATGAGCACACTGCACTGTGGCAAGATGTTGTCAGTCGGGTTAATGACGTAGGCATGCATAACCGGACTTATGAGCAGGTACGCCATCACTGCAGTGATTTAATCAGACATGTCCGGCAGCATGCCTCCAATGTCCGCAGACAACAGCTTGCCACAGGTGGTGGTGCAGCATCACATCCGCCCCTCACCAGAGTGGAAGAGCTGCTCCTCAGCATGCTGGCTCCTGGCCAACCACTACAACAAACATGTGTCATCATGGAGGCCGGAGTCACCCAGCAAGTTGATTTGGAGTGTGCAGGTAACATGCCATATCAGTAGGCTACTGCTAGCTCGATTGTTAGAACATGCATATGTCAGATGTGTACTGTGTATTTGGAAGATGTGGAGCCTGGTGTTGTGCAATACTGATAATTTGGAACATAATGTGTGTGCCTGTGACTGTCAACCGTTGTACTACTGTAAAATTGCAAACTCACAGCAGCAATGCCACAGTTGTTGACACTGACAAGCTGTCTCATATCCTTGTAGGTCCCTCTGGTGTGACAGCAAGACAGCAGACCCATGCTGGTGAGTGTTCTACATTTCATATGGCAAATAACATGTGCATGTCATAGGTGGGTTTGAGGCCATATACACATGTACAACACCTACACATAACGCATGCTCTGCAAGTTTTCTGTGGGACTATGCACATCCCAGTAATATGAGTGGCTGCCTCAAACACATGCTATACACAGAGCATTCCAAACAATTGTGGTACACTGTAGTGGACATTGTATAGGCAGAGTCAATACACATGCACACAACATACACCACCTTGTCATATGCAGTACGTGTTAATATGATACACATGGCATATGTAGACACTTACTGTAAGGTCAGACTCCAGTATCCCAAATTTCATCCACACAGCACACATACTATACCTGAAGGGTAGAGGCCTATCATGGGGTGGTGCAAAACTCTTCCACAAACAAGACATTCATGTTAGGCAATGCTCCCTATTGAACACCTTACATACCCATGTAACAACTGCCTGTGAAATGGTTAATGTAGCCACAGTGCTGCAGTTAAGGTACAGCAAGATAGTTGCCAGTGTGGCACACATTAGTGGCCTTGAGTGACCACATGATGCTGCCTGATGATGGCTCATGGTACTACACTACATCCAGTTACAGTAACTACAGTACAACACATAGCATTCATTGCTATACACCTGACAGTTGTGTGCATCCAGCCATGGTATGTATACCTGTGAGTGATGGTGCACAGGACATTGAAAAGCATTTAATACTTGCACAGCAATGTTGTGTCCATGTACACATTGTGTTCCAGGCTGAGGCCAATCATTGAACAACACACATGCATCAAACACATGTATACTGTTATTAACAAGGACTCTCTACCCTCGCATTGCATGCTGTTGAGCAACACACATCTTGCATGCTGATACGTGTGATAGGACTCTTTTGCTTGTGATACTGTACTCTACCATCAACCACAAATGGGTATGTTCAGGATTGCTGTTGGTTGCTGTTGGTGTGTGTGTGTGTGTGTGTGTGTGTGTGTGTGTGTGTGTGTGTGTGTGTGTGTGTGTGTGTGTGTGTGTGTGTGTGTGTGTGTGTGTGTGTGTCTACTTTAGTGAGTAGTGTATTTGTGTTCATGTGTGCATGTGTGCATGTGTGCATGTGTTCATGTGTGCATGTGTACATGTGTCCATGTGTGCATGTGTGCATGTGTTCATGTGTGCATGTGTGCATGTGTGCTAATATCATGTACAGATTGTAAAGTGTATTTCCTGTCTCCCCCTCACAGGTGCTGAGGGTGTGTTGGATGAGTGCAGCAGGGAACCTGAAGACACTGCCACAAATAGTGGAGATGATGAAACGTGTTGTGGCACAGGCAGGTTTGACAGGGTCTGTCATTGGTCCGCCAATCAACAGTACACAGCTTTCCACACCATCTATGCACACATTCATACTGCCAATACATCCCTCATCACCAATGGCCTTAGCTGAGGGACAGCATCTGGATTGCTGTTGGTGTGTGTGTGTGTGTGTGTGTGTGTGTGTGTGTGTGTGTGTGTGTGTGTGTCTACTTTAGTGAGTAGTGTATTTGTGTTCATGTGTGCATGTGTTCATGAGTGCATGTGTGCATGTGTTCATGTGTGCATGTGTGCATGTGTTCATGTGTTCATGTGTGCATGTGTGCATGTGTTCATGTGTGCATGTGTTCGTGTGTGCATGTGTTCATGTGTGCATGTGTGCTAACATCATGTACAGATTTTAAAGTGTGTTTCCTGTCTCCCTCTCACAGGTGCTGAGGTTGTGTTGGCTGAGTGCAGCAGAGAACCTGAAGACACTGGCATAAATAGTTGAGATGATGAAACATGTGTTGTGGCACAGGCAGGTTTGACAGGGTCTGTCATTGGTCTGCCAATCGACAGTACACAGCTTTCCACACCATATGTGCACACATTCATACTGCCAATACATCCCTCATCACTAATGGCCTTAGCTGAGGGACAGCATACAGTAGGCATTGACCAGGATAGTGTGGTATATATGCTAGCAACATCATCGGCGGGCAGTCATCACGGACGACACACAAGTCACAGCCGCTCCCGTAGTGGCAGTACCAGCCCCAGCAATTTTGGAGCAGGGCTGTCAATAGACCGTCATAGAAGACCACGTGCACGTCCCTCTGGCCAGTCCCAGCAGGGACATGGGTCCAGTCAACATCCCTCTGCCTCTGATGATAGTACCCAGTCTGGCTTAGTACCCGATATTGTCCATTGCACCCCTGCCAGGCACAGGTACTGTGTCCGTGGCCAGCGACGGTGATCTGTACAGCCTGGCAGGTACAGTCTGTGGCTGTCCCACAACCTCCCATATATGGCAGCCACATGGTGGAACTGTGTGCATGCAGACACATACACATAACCCAAACACCTAGGGCTAACACATACACACACACATTACATCAACATTGACCCATGCTGTACTGTTGTCCCTCACACACACACACACACACACACACACACACACACACACACACACACACACACACACACACATGTCGATTGGATGGGTCAATGTCGAGCTCTGGCAAACCAACAACACACCCTGTGCATATGATGAAACTGTGCCACCTCCTGTCATCTGTAACACTGATGCAGGAACAGGCTAACATGGTGCTGATGCACAGGGTGACTTTATAGCAGTGTAGCAATGTTAGCATGTTGTCAACAGTACAGTGTAATGATATCCCTGTAGGTATATCTGAGCAGGCATGATGCATTAAAGCTATGATTATCAATGTAGCATTGTTTACAACAGTGTTAATTCCAAAAATGTATTGTCCACCCATGTGCCACTTGGCTGATGTGTGTAGTTTTGGCAGCATGTGTTGGTGAGTGGACAGTATGTGTGTGATGTGTGCAGTACAGATTTGCAGGTGTACATTTGTGAACATGGTGGAGGTGCACTGTCTGCATGTACGTGCATAGTGGACACATGGGAAGGGTGACATGCCCTGTATTACACAGTGTCAAGACTTCATTGTTTCTATTGGTGGCCAGTATGCATTTTAATACACATATGTTTTAACTTGGGTACATATGTGTGTGTGACATGGTTTGACACTATGCTGTGGGTGATACTGTTACTATCTGTCATTGGTTTGCATTCTGGTAGTATACACAACCTCAACAGCCTAACTATAACCAATCGTTAGATGATGTCTTGACAACTGACACACAGATGTAGGAAACTCAGTAGCATTTGGATCCGTCCAGTACTATACTATACCAGTAACCAGTGGTATTGATCGCCACCCATACCTGGGACCACTCCTGTTTGGCATATAGCCCTCTTAGGTACAAGCAAACACACTAGGGATATGTCCGTCCACATCTGGAAATGCATACTGTGGCCTACAATGCATTCTCCGGATGAGACACTTATCCTCCACAAGCGTATCATACAGACAGATACCTGTTGTCCAACCCATGCTGTAAAGCAGTAAGCCAAATATAGCATAGTCATCCACATTTATTAAACTTAGTATCCCGACAGTACCACATAGGTAATAGCCCCAAACATGTAGAACGGGTACCGATGTGTACATACAACCAAGAGTTATGTCATCTGTCCTTTGATATTCACATTTCCATAGGTATTCTGAAGTCCCTCAGTGTATCAAATGACCAATAAGGGGTCTGTATGCATATCCACAAAGTTGTTGTACATCTATAATGAATGTCCATTATTGACAGACTTTGTTGTGTTTGAACATGTTTGAAATATATCCAAGGCATGAACCCTCACTCACACTATTCTATAGAAATTGTTATGGGTGTGTGTGACACAGATGACCTAGGCCACAGATCACTACAGTGGCTGGCCTTGCCGCAAACATACATATGTGACCGAAGGTCTGAGAAGCAGCAGCACAATCTGTCATAGGTAACAGATGTATTCATGTAGACAGTAGGCTTCACACCTATGAACTAATTGAGGTCACATGTACATATATGTATTTGCCACACAGATACCTCAGGTGTGCAATGCACATACTGTTGTTATACTGATATGTCATACAGTAGTAAAAGCAAAACCCACAACACATTGACCAACAGTGTCATGCACTCATACTCAGCAATTGCAGGATTCAAACCCCTACCTAACTATGTTATGATATTAGAGAGATACGCATTAGCATGATGTACTATATGCTTTACTGGGAGTTTTTATTTCCACTGCTATATTTGTAGGATGCTGACATCATCAGACTTGCCAAACAGGAATATAACAGTTTTAAGGTGTTTGCCTAGTGTCCAAAAAGGGCAATACTCTCAAAGGAAATCACACAAAAGCATATGCCCCCCCCAACACACATGCACACACACAGAACAATTGCAGGATTCAAGCCCCTACCTAACTATGTTATGATACTAGAGAGATATGCATTAACACAACGTGCTATATGCTTTACTAGGAGTTTTCTTTTCCACTGCTATATTTGTAGGATGCTGACATCATCAGACTTGACAAACAGGAATATAACACTTTTAAGGTTTTTGCCTAGTCTCCAAAAAGGCCAGTACTCTTAAAGGAAATCACACAGACACATACCCCCATGCACACACACTCTGCAATTGCAGGATTCAAACTCTACTTTAATTAGGCTATGATACTGGATTTTGTTTACATATACTATATAGTGGTAAAAGCTGTTTAGCACTGCTTTATATTGCTTAAAACATGGCAATCATGTCTCAGGTGGTGATGCAGAGCTGCCTATGTTGGATGCACATAGTACACTCCCTGTACATGTTTGAAAACAGGCAGTGTCAAGTTAGGCATCCCTTTTACTATATGTGCGAGTCAGAGAGAAGTATAATTTTCAGGGTTCCTACTGAGCCAGTGTATGTGCTATGAGTTGCCTATTTGCCAAGGCCAAAGCATACTGGGCACGCCTCCTTCTGCCTACTGGGGCAGGCTCAGGTTGTTCCTCCTCCGAGTCACGCTCTGCCTGTGATGGCCTTGGCAATGGTGGGGGGCTGTTTGGCCTGACCCTATGCTGCTCCTGCTGCAGCTGTTTTCGCAGGATCATATTATGTAGCATAGCACATACCATGACTCTTTGGGTACATGTAGCTGGTGAGTACTGCAAGGCTCCATCAGATGTGTCCAGGCACCGGAATCATGACTTGAGCAGCCCAAACACACGCTCAATTACATTTCATAATTGTGCTTCTGCCTCATTATGGCGTTCCTGTTCAGGTGTGTGTGCATTTCTGATGGGTGTCATCAGCCACGGCTCCAGTGCATATCCAGCATCCCCCACTAGGTGACCATGAGGGATGTCCCCATTGGCAAATGTCTGGTACAGCTGTGTCAGATGCCAGATATGGGAATCATGGTAGCTTTCAGGGCAGCCAGCACACACATTCATTATTATGCCCTGGGCATCACACATGACCTGGCAGTTGATGGAGGGGAAACCCTTGCGGTTAAAGTAGACCCTACCCCGCTCACCAGCTGGTGCTTTGATGCATATGTGCGTGCAGTCTATTGCACCCACTACCTCAGGGTATTCCACTATTTTCTGGAAAAGACGCATATTGCTGGCCAATACCTCATGGGAATTGGGGAAATATACATGATCACCGACATGTGCTGACATGTCATTCAGGAACTGGTGCAGTACCCTGGATGCTGATGCCTGTGAAATCCCAATCATATCACCAGTTGGTCTCTGGAAGGTACCTGTTGCTAGTATTCTTAGGCCAACACATACCTTGGTTTCCACTGGGATGGGTTCCCCTCTGTTGGTTCTGTGTGTGAGGCGTGGCCTGCACAGCTCAACAATTTGCTGCATGAGGTCTCTGTCCACTCTATAGTGCTCCACTATCTCCAGCTCATGTAGCCCCTGGTAGTTTACCCTGAGCCTGTACACTCTTCTCTGTCTCCTCACTGTGGGTTGCTCAGCAGCATTTGCATTGTCACCACCCTCAGCATGTTGATTATGCTGCCTCATAACAGCAATGGCAGCCCCTAACATTTCTTTGTCTCAGTAAAGCTTTTTCAGTTTTCACTAATATTAGCTTACTGCAGTGTTGCAGTGTCTCTGAGAAAAACATAGTGGAAAGTTGTTTGCAGAGTTTTAAGTGCTGGGCTGGGCTTGGCTAGTGTACTGCCTGTGTAATTGGCTGATTCTGATTGTTTTCACCTGCTAACTCTGCTAGTTCTCCTTGGTTAACTTCCTACTATTTGTTGTGCTTCCTTTTCCCTTTCTGTTTCCAGAGGGGGCAGCGCCACGCAAACAAGTGCAAACACGAGCACACAAGCTCACACTCACGCATACATGCTTACATGGCCTAACACTTGCTGATTCCGACTTAAATGCGCTCACAAGTGCGAACATGCTTACACAGGTTTAAACAACCTTACACTTGCTTACTCCAGCTTAAGCGCGTGCACACAGGTGCACACGCACGCATACAGTCTTATTCGGTTTTACAGGTGAGCACACATGCGCATACACATTGCAGGCACTTCTACAAGAAACTTTAGTGTTATCCATGGCATACACCTTCAATTTCTTGCCTTTAGCTAGGATACCTGTTGACACGCCTCTTCCAGTGATGGGTAACTGACAGCAAACACATGTCACTCTGCTCCAATGAGCTTACATTCTTTCATACATACCCCCCTCATGATGTCACCTATCTTCTACTCTGATACTCCCCTTATCCTACTCTTACACACCATGGACTTTGCTCATATGCCATGTGAAATTGGGATTCACTATCCTTACCCTCATTTGCATAGGATTGCCTACTAATGCTTGGTTACATCTCTTAGACTGAGCTTCCCCCCTTAGCAACCTCTACTCAGTAGCCATGTTGTCTTCAGCCTGCCATTCACTTGCATGGCAGATGTATATTTATAATAAAATGCCTATTTTTGGCTTTTTTTTTTTTTTTGGTTTTTACAATGCAGCACTTTTGCGTGACGCTGTGCTACGCTTAAACTTCTGAGATCGAGGTAAAAAAAAATATTATTTTTTTATTTTGCAACGGGTAGAATTGCCAATGGCTGTATATTTGGCCATTGGCATGCTTCCTCAACTGGATGCATCCTTGATTTGGAGCTGTCACGGCTCTGTTTTGATATTTGCAGAATGGTACTCAGTTGACAACGGAGTACATTTCTGCAAATAACACTACTCTTACTCGGACAGGTTAGGGTTTCCTGGATCGCAAATTTACTTCATTTGCGTAACTTTCAGCAGCAAATGAGGTAATTTGCATAACCTAGCCCTGTCCATGTAAGAGGAGTTTTAGGAGTTCTCTTGCATGCCCTTGCCGGCTGTTCCTGGATCGCTCGGCAGACATGTTGGCTGCATGGAGTCTTACTCTACTCTTAGACTCCGTGCAAGCCTTCATGAATCTGGCCCTATATCATTATTAGGTTAATTAGATTGCATATATTAAGGTTCCCTAGACATAAAACGTGATAGTTTGGCTAGAGAGCTTGGTAAGATTTATGATAGTTGAAAGAGAACAGGAAATAACAGAGATAAGATAGTCAGGCTGTAGAATAGGAACAAAAAGAAGTGAGAGGGAGGATAGGGTGTTTAAGTTAGTGGAAAACAAAAAATATGGAAGTGTAGTGTGGGTTACATGAAGGTGGTAGCAGTGTGATGGACTGCTGGGATATGGGAAAAGGTGTAGCTAGAAGTGAAGGAAGGAAGGTAGAAAGGAAGAGATAGGGATAGATGAGTAGTAGGGGGTTAGTGAAGGAAGGATAGAATGACACATTTGAGAAGGTGGAGTAGGTTTTGTTGTCAGAGAAAGTGTTAACAGGTGATTTGGGGTGGTGTAGAAAGGAACATCAGATGTTAGATGTGAAACATTTTTGGAGGCAGGTGAGCAGGTCTGAAATATTCAGGAAATTTGCTATTGGAGATTGTAAAGCAGAGGATGAGAGAGAGAGAGAGAGAGACAGAGACAGACAGAAAGGGAGAGAGAGGAAATATTAGTTGTGAAAGTGGTGTTTGTGACAGGTTAGTGAGAAAGATATAATGTGCATGCAGAAGGCATATAAGTCTATAAATGCATATTCATGAGCTTGGTACATATGTTGGGGGTTTAACATGTGTAAATGAGGTGTGGCATAGGATAAGGAGAGAACAGGATAGTGCAGGCTTAGGAGGCCACATTAATTATCCTAGAGTAATGCAGGAGCAAAGCCACTTATTTGTTGAGTGGGTTTTGAGCTCCAACTTCAAGGAGTAGATATTTGGAAGGGTTCAGGCTGCGAGTCAGCAAGACATTTCCCTGTGGTACATTTGGATATGAACACATGGCTGAAATGAGTTGCAGCAGCAAAGACAAGGTCACTGTTGGCATAGACAAGTATGCAGCCCCATGCCCACAGATTTGATAACCAAATGCATGGGGGCAGGAGAAGTAAAGTGTGCTGTGTTTGGTGTACAGTACATGTTTATATAACTATAGTAGGTGGAAGTGTGCTGCAGCATGGATAGAATTGTGTATGTTGCTGTAGTCACACTTATATTTCAGTATGTGTTTTAGGAAATTTCCTCTAGATACTGTAAGGGGGGAGTAATAGTCCACACACATTCCACTAATAAAGGCACTATCCATTGCACACTTCCTTTTCTCTGCCACTGACATGTTCACTCAGCATCCTGCTGCTGACACCTCCCATACTGCTGTTTCTATGTGCCTTTGTTGACATTAACATTGCCCCTCCCCCCTTAGTTCACTTGGTTATTGAATCTGTGGGCATATTGCTGCATGTTTTAGCATGTCTTCAGTGAATTTGTGACAGACTTATGCATCTGCTGCTGAATTTCACTTCAACCATTTGTCTTCAACCAAAGGTGCTGTAAGGAAATGTCTCACACTTAAGAGCCTGAAACCCATTTGGAATTGTTCTAATAAGTAAGGGGATTGTGTTCCATTGCTTTGTAATGCTACGTAGAGCTTTATCTTCAGATTGTAGAGGTCTGTATGGGAGACAGTGTATAAAGCAGAACAGTTTTCCAGTTTACAAATGAGCTTGTGGATTTTATTAAGTTGGATCATGGTTAGGTGATCTAGCAGTTTTAGTCAAATAGTTCCCTGAGGACTAGGCAGTGGTCTGTACTATGATAGTGGTTTGTTGCAAACTTGGCAGTTTTATTATAGTATTGTTGCAGCTTAGCTAATAGTGAGGCTTGAAGATTTGGGAGCATTGGGCCACCATATAGTATGGATGACAGTAGGAGTGTTCAGACTATGGGTTTTATGGCTGTATACAGTAAGTAATACTTTTGCTCTGTAAAAGGAGCCAAGTTTTGTGGTGCTTTTTTATTACATGTCACACATGATGATTAAATTTCATGTGGTCATCAATGATGACACCAAATAACTTGGACTGATGTACCAGTTTGATGACAGTATTGTTGTTAGAGGTGATAGTGGAGGTTGATTTTTTTATTTTTTTTTTTATTTAACATTTGTTGACCGGGAATGTCCGACTAGGTTCCACAGAGCCTGTTTTCAGCAAAGGCCCGGGGAGAAACGCTCCAGATGCATGTCTTTGGAATGTGGGAGGAAACCGGAGGAAACCCACGAACACAGGGAGAACATGCAAACTCCACACAGAAGGCACCCCAGCTGAGAATCGAACCGGAAAACCTCTTGCTGTGAGGCGACAACGTTAACCGCTGCACCACTGTGCCACCCAAGTTGATTTGATATTTGTCTGGGGGTGAATAGTATTAGTTTAGATTGGGGGGTAAGAGGAGTCGGGTACTTTTCAGACAAGCTTCGACAAAGGAAAGGGATTGTTGAGTGAATCCTGGAATCTGGTGAGAGATTTTGCAAATAAGATTAGAGTATAGTTGCCTGCACATTGGACAATTTTAGTATGACCAGCAGCAGTGTGAAGGTCATTAGTAAAGAGATTAAATTTTAGATCCTTGTGAAAACTGATTGGCTGGAAGGAGGAAAAATTATTTTGCCACTTTACTGGGTGAGATCTGTTAGAAAGGTTGTTATAAAAGAAGTGAACTGAGAAGTCAGCAAAACCTATATAGGCAGGTTTGTGCAGGTGTGTTTGTTGTGATACAGTGACAGAGCTTTGGATGTCTAGAATCACTATAAAGATTGAGCTGGCTTCATTCCTCTAGGTGTTGGCTGTATTAACAAAACTGAGCAGTGCAGTGGTAAGTGGGGGCAGAAACCAGATTGGGAATTAGAGAATAGCTGGTTTTCTAATGAGTGACTCGGAAATTGCCAGTGCATACATTCTAATAATCTGGATAGAGGGGATAATATAACTATTAGCCTGAAATTTGTAGATAATGTTTTTTGATGGCATTTGTAGATAATGGCTGTAAAGAAAAGTGGTAGTGATGCAATGGAACCTTAATTGTCAGAGAAGATGCATTATTTGTAATGGATAGCACTCTTTGACTAAACTGGGTGTTAACCTGGGTAGCTAACCTATCATGAGGATTTTGAGCATTGAGGGGTAGATTATGTGGCCTGTCCAGGATTTAATAGCTTGTTGGTAGAAGTCCAGAAAGATTTGGTGTTGCTACTCTGTATAGTTTGATGTGAGGAGTAGAGTTTTTCTTATCTTTGATGATACAGGATTTTGCATAATTATGCAACTGTCTATAGGCTTGCAAATTTGTGGTTGTTTTGTTTCTTGTCCAGAGTTTCCAGACTTAATCTCTGTGGTTCATTATTTGTTTTGTGTGCTTGAATAGGCATGAAGCAGGGTTATTTAGCCAATGTGCTGCTGCTTTCAAAAGTATCCAGTGGAGCAGCAAATAAATAAGGTTTACAACTGCGTCAGCAGCTACAGTTTCATAATGCATTATATAGCATGTCATCTTCCATTCTGCTAGTGATGCAAAGGTTGAATGTGTAGACTGTAAATGCACAGGAACATTGCCTTTACAATGTCACATTGCCCCTGATTTACATAAACTACACTATTTCTTATCATATATAAAACTGCAACACTACTGCGATGAAAGACCATCTGAAGTCTGTAAGTTGTCAGAATACTTCATTCTATGAATACTAAAGCATCTTAGCAGTCTGAAACATGTCAGATATTTTGTCATATATTTTCATATTATTGCATTTTAAAATAAATGGGAACTCTAGACTTTGGTAGTTTTCTCTCTAGAAAAAGAAGAGGTACTGGAACACAACAAAAGAAATCCTTGTCAATTCTGATTTCCCTTTAAATGTTTTAAATTATTTAAATGATAAAGAAACTGGAGCGCAAATATTTGTGGTTAGGTTGCCAAAGACATCTGCTCTTCTTATATTTAATATTATATTCAGATTGCACCAAGCTTGACGTAAATCCAGATAAGGTAGGATGACTCACTTCTTATCCTTTCAAAAGGAAATATTGCATTTCACTCCCCTACAGTACTGTCCTCTTTAATCTGTTGCTCAGAAAAGTTCTGCCTTTTTTTAAATTTATTTTAAAATATGACACTTCATCCTTTGCAGGGACTCAAGACAGACACCTCTTATGCTGGCAGTTGGTGGGCACAACACTGGAAGCACAAATCTTGAACTGCAGAAAATGTTACTATTCAGACTTTAGATAAGCTGGTATTGCTGTTTCAGAGATAAGTGCAAGCTCAGGCAGTTGGGAAAAAAGACTAGAGTAAATTTAATTCTGTCTTTTTCCATACTCTGTGACTTGTGTTGACTAATAATGCATTTTCCAGTAACTGGCAGTCTCTGACAATGTTGCAGCCCCAAACAATTGACTAGTCTGTTCCCCAAATGCCAGCCCTGCAGGTAGTTGGGTGGTCCAAGGACACTTTTCATTCAGAGCACAAGCCAGGGCAGGAAGGCAGTACCTGTGACATAGCATTAAGAGAGATAAATGTGCACTCAAGTAGAATGCAAAGCAAGCTATATCCAATGCAAGCTAGAGTTGTTAATTTATTATTTGTTACCTGTTTTTTTACATAGAGTAGAGGTAACTTTGTTGTTTGAATACATAAATGCAACACTAACATTTCTGTGTGAGGAGAAGGACCATTTATATCAGATCATGTATAGTTTATTCTGCAGTATTTAGAAAATAGAATGAAGCATATAAGCTACACATTTGTTTTCACTATTTCAGAAAGCTTAAGTGTAAGATGAAAACTAATTTAATATTTGCTTAGAGGGTGTTTTGTGATTTAACAGATGGTAAAGGAAAAAATCAAAGCTTTGAAAATATTTTCTCTTAAGTCAAGTGAGCCATAGGTTAGATGTCTACAGTAGTAACCTGGTATCCCATGGTCCTTTGTTCAGATACATGTGGAAACTAAATGCTCAAAAGAGAATATGAGACAACCACTCCCAAATGCAGAGTGCATATTTATGAACAAAAGAGGCAGTTAGAACAATATGGCATGTGGTATCCATTGTACTGACAATGATGAATTTAAAATTTAACACAGCATCGAAGTACTGATGCATCAAAATTTTTTTAAATAGATTTCTAAGTCGATTCAGTAATTTCCATAGGAAAAGATTATATTCCTCGAAACAGCTGTGAACCTCTAACATACAACCAAGTATGACTGGAAATTATATTTTCTTATGCCAAAAAGTTAGAGCTATATCATATTCCTGCATTGCTGTGAAAATCAGATTAACAGGAATCACTATTCCACACTTAACAAGTGCAGATTGAATATAGGATTTCATGTTCCTGTTGAAATGGACTGTTTGATTATAGTCTTACTTGCACCAGCTGTGTTTTATTTCAGCTTCAGGAAAATTAATTTTAAAGGATTTTAATTCTAGGTTACATGAAGTGAAAATAGTTACTGATTCATAGCTAACAGAGAAATGATTGTTGCTATACTAGTTTTGATAAATGTTTTATTTTATGTCATTTTTTTTCTTTTGATATGTAGATTAGTAAACTTACCTGAAACATTTTTACTTATAGCCAGGGCATTGCAAGGCAGGTCCGGAAACAGCAACATAAAGAAAAATGAGAATATTAATGCAAATAAAATACAAACCTATATGAAAAAAAACAGACCTGGGGATTTAATAAAAAACATCTAGGAATAGGGTGATGAAGGCACAATACTGAGGGAGAGCCATGTAACAGGGCAACAGAATCAGTGTAAGGGTGTTTTACAGTGTCCTGAGATGTATAATACACCCCCTGCACTGTCAAAGTGCTGAATAGTCAGAGTATGGCACTGAAAATAAACTTTAAATAGTTATTTTTCTGTGTGTGTGTGTGTGTGTGTGTGTGTGTGTGTGTGTGTGTGTGTTTGCACGGCTTGGTACTTAGCAATGGACACATGCCAGATATCTAAAAATGGAAACCAGATGGAGTCAATTATAAATGGAAAGGTCAAGTTTAAGCATAGCTGAGCAGGTTTGTGCAGCACGCTGTGGTGCTCAGCGGTGCTTAAACATAGTGGAGATATATATATAAAAGTACAACAGCAATTCACATGGCTACGTAGCCAAATGTTTAGAATGACAGCCTTATCTGCGGCAGGTGCAGGGTTCAAATACACAGACAGGTTATTTTGTAAATACACATTGTGAGAGTTATTTTAAATCCCAATGAAATAATAGTGTGACTACACAGACAGGTCATTAATATTATTATGCAAAGACACATTTATGAGATAAACTAGTAAGCCCTGACTGAATTTTGTATGAATACACAGGCAGGTTATTAACGGTGCATGTTGCAAATACATGTAAGAGATGTATTTTACAACTCCTGATGGAATATTGTATGTATGCACAGAAATTTTATGAACCATTTATTTTGTAATTACGCAATATGAAATGTATAATGAAATCCTGCAGTGTTGCACCCAGCAAAGCATTGCTAAGCCTAGCCAAGCGCTGCTTAAACAAGGACAGTTTCATCTGTGCTTAGCTGGTTTGTAGATTGCTAAGCAGTGTGAAGCACTGCTAAGCAATGCCTGTTTAAGCATTGGTCAGCTCTGCTAAGCTGGTTTGCACAGCACTAAGCATTGACAGCTTAAGCACTGCTTGGCTGAGCTCAGCAGGTTTGTGCGGTGCTAAGCAAAGCTCCACATTTTTAAAAAAATGGCCCAGTGGTGGCAAAGGGCAGTAAAACAGCCTTATTTAAATGCAACAGGTGGGAGTACGGCCAGAATATGTTGGAGTTTGATATTGGCAGAGACTATGGAAGGAGTTGGAGAAGGTGCAAGCTTCCAGATACAGTGGTGGGTCATTCTGGAGTTCAGAGTCATGGCTGGATTCCTAGTAAAAGACCATGACATCTGGCTGCTGCAGGGCCAGTACCAGTGGTCAGAATACAAATTGGAAGCCTGGGGCCAGCCGGGACATGACCTCACCAGTGCAACTCATATCCTCTGCACAGGTGAGCAGGTGCATCAAGATTTTGATGACCTGAAGCATAAAACAGGGGATCTCTTGGCCACTTGGATACAAGATGCCCTGGATGACAATATCCCACAAGTTTGTAAGTATTGTTAGCATTGTTTTACCAATAAATAATCTGCACGGCAGTTATCCCACTCCACAAAGGGGGAGCCAAGATGGACCCCGGGAACTACCACCCCATTAGCCTGATGAGCCTGGTCTTGAAGGCCATGGAACGTATCATCATGGAACTCATAAACAGAGACATTGGTAATCTCCAAACTCTGGACCCTACACAGTTTGGATTTGTAAAAGGCAAATCATGTCTCCTAAACCTGATTGACTTCTTTGAAGCAGTCACCAAAGCCATAGATGATGGTAAAATGGTTCACACAGCTTATCTAGATCTCGCCAAGGCTTTTGACACCATCCACCACTCTAGAATTATAGATAAGCTCACTAAACTAGGTATAAATCCCTATGTCACAAGATGGGTTACCAACTGGCTCACTATGAAAGTAGCGGATTCCAAATCCGACATCAGACCAGTGACAAGTGGAGTACCACAGGGTTCAGTCCTGGGTCCTCTCCTGTTTGGTATCTACTTCTCTGAAGTGCAGGTCAACACAGAAGGTCTTTGGCTAGCAAAGTTTGCAGATGACTGCAAACAAGGAGCCATAATCAAAACTCCTAACGATGTGGACAAACTACAAAAGGGCCTGACTGAGACAGATACCTGGTGTCAAAGCCATGGCCTGAAGCTCAATGCCAAAAAGTGTATTGTCATCCCCTTTAGTAAAAACTCTGTACCCATGAACTACCACATAGCTGGTAGCCTGCTTAATGCCGAAAATGTAATGAGACCTTGGGACACAAGTGGACAGTAGTCTCTCCTTTGATAATCACATCGCCACAGTGGTCAGGAAATCCTTCTACATGGCTCATCTCATCACAAAAGGATTCTCATCCAGAAAAAAAGAGGTCATTGTTCCCCTCTACTCATCACTCATTAGACTCATTATAGAGTACAACGCCCCTTTTGGCATGTACCTCACAAGACATCTACAACAACTGGAAAGACCACAGAAATACCTCACAAAGAGGATTACTGGCCTCAAAGACATGCCCTATGCAGACCATCTCAAAAAACTACAGCTTTATTCCATCACATATCACCTACTCAGGGGCGATCTCTGCCTAACATACAAAGCTATGTCAAACTCAGAGCTGTTGGACATGCTCGACTTAAAGAAATCCCAATCCCTCTGAGCTACACGCTCTAGGGACCTTAACCTTGTCACCACAATAAACAGAACATGATGGAGGGATAGATTCCTGTCCCAGAGACTTCCCAAACTCTGGAACAGACTACCTATCTATGTCAAACAGAGCTCCTCATTAGCACTCTTCAAGAAAAATCTTGATGATTGGATGGGAAATGGGAAATTCACAACGGGGATCACTTCTGTGGCTCTGCTCACAGGGGCACAGGAAAATCATTTTCTTGGGTGGCGAAAGCCTGGGTACATTTTTTGGCTTGGCCGATAGCCTAGTACCTACCTATGAAACTATGAACCTATGTGTAATAGATAGGTACGCATAATGGTGCATTTCTCTCCCCACAGCTGCAGAGGAGAGAGCTCACAACCTGGAGGCCCATGCAGGGTGCCTGGGAAGGTTGCACTGAGAGTATGGTGAGTACAGATGTATCTTGCAATCTATAGTCATATAAACAAGAACGAGTACATTAGTAACTGCCGGTATGTTTTGAATGTACTGCAATGAATGTACTCATAAACCTGGACTGATATAACTGAGTAATGCCAGGTACAGTTCAATAAAGATGAAAGCATGATACCTGATAATGTTAAGGGAAAATAGTTTCTACTGCACTAATAATGTTTAGGAAATAAAGGTTTCTACTGCGTGAAAAATGTTAAGGAAATAAAGTTCAACTGCATTCATAATGTTAAGGAAATAAAGTTTCTACTGCATGAATTGTGGAATTATAGCTGTGTTGCGACACCTGCATTATAAGAAGTGTTCATAAATAAAGACTGTTACATGTATACCAATCACTGCATGATGTCACCCGTAATAAAGCTGTGTTGTGCAATATGTGTGTATTTTGAGCTGTTGGTCATGAAATGGAGTAGTACAACTGCTGTGAAGTAATAACAGTAATAATACTACAAAGTGACTGAACGTTAGCTAATAAAGAAGTGTTTTGCTAAACGGTAGATGCGGAGCTGTACTACAAGATATAATGCATTATGATATTTGTTCTGCATTAAGATCTGAACCTAGAATAGAAATGCCCAAGGTAATATAGTGTGTATCTCAGGATTGCCTTGTGTTAACCATTGCATTTCAGCTATATTCATTCCTGATTTTAGTTACGCTGCTGCAGGGAAGTATGAAACCCTAACTGCAAATATACCATCTATAACTGTATATGGGTCAGGTAGCCAACCCAACACTTCAATATGGTCTGTACACATCACACATAGTTCCACCAACAAGAGGTTAATTGTCTACATCTGTATTTCATGTATTAATGCACAGTTCAACACTATCTCTGTCATGCATGAATCATATGCATGTGTGTTCAAATGTCACTGCAGTCTTGTATAACACTCTGCTTCTATTACCAGGTCACAGTTTGTTACCACGTGAGCTCTATGAACATATTAGTCAATCAGTTTTCAGCAATGACTCAGTAGCTCAGTTTGCTAAACACTAGGTGTCATGTACATTTTGTCACACACAGACCGGGGCTCGAATCCAGGGACAAGTACTACTAAATATTTGTAGAAACAGTTATGTATTATTAACAGATGTTCTCCCCACAAGAATTACAGTTAAATAAATGGCTGTAGTAGCTGTTCAAATGAATTACTAATGTGTGCGTCCAGATGTACCAGAGAGTTAACAGCATTGCTCAGTAAGGTGATAGCACGTCAGTATATAGAACGTCAAGTACAATACTAATACAGGTTAATAAAACAAATAAAACTGTTTAATCTTGGTACAGCTGTATGTCTTGTGTGTCTGTGAATGTCTGCTGATACTCTAACCCCATGCCTGCCAAGGATGGCATGATTAGCGTAACATATCTGTACTGTGCAAGACACATGTCTCATAAGTGTCACGCTCTGATGGACTGTGATCACTATTGCCAAATCCCTTGGACTAAGATTTAACATACATTTGATTTATGTCAATAGCACAGTCACACTACATCAGTCCATACTACACCTTGGTACTCATATATGTTTCCCTGACATGTAATAGTCCCCTGTAGTTGTGTACCTGTAGGTGTTACAGCTTGGCCCACACTGTCTCATGCAGATAGTTTGAGAGGTATGTAGGTGCTGCAGAAGCTATAAGGCACTTTTATACATAATATGAATCAAAGCGTGTAATACACAATACAAATGAAAACTAAAACCAACAAGCGAAAGGCTGTCCAGCACCAGCAGAGAATTCAAATTTTTATTAAGAACCAACAATAACACCAGTATAAGCACTTTTGTCTCTAAAATGGAGACTTCATCAGATACAGATATTTACATCACTTCCCTTCCTTAAATACTCTAGTTAAACAATGCCACCTGCAATCAATTAAATAGTCAATGTTACTATGTAAACCAAAAAAAAAAAAAAAAAAAAAGAAAACACACCTTGAAACTACACTTACACTATGCAAAGGCTAATACAAAAAAAAATAATATCTCACATTGAACAAGTGGTACTACAAAAAGTTAAAATACCTTTTGTACACTAAGTATAAAGAAGTAAGTAAAATAAGAAACAGGCTAAAAGAATATTGGCAGTACTTCCCTGTCATACTATAGATGCCTGTTGTTTAAACACTAGTTTAAGGGATACTTGTTCGTACAGACTGGGGGAAAATCACCCTCAATCTTAGTTGACATAGTAGTTTCTTCTTTAATAGTTGTAACTTCCAATCGCCCCCATTAACCATGGGCTTCACATTGTCTATGATCCCAAACCTAAACTTAGTAAAATTAGCATATGAAACTCAAAAAATAGTGTTTTACAGATGAAAGTGCTTATACTGGTGTTATTACTGGTTCTTATTAAAAACTTGAAATCTCTGCTGGTGCTGGACAGCCTTTTGCTTGTTGTTTTTAGTTTTCACTTTTATACATAAAGTAAGGGCAGACCTGTAGAGTATATCAGAGTACTGTTGAAAACAATATAGCTTATACTGGTACTAATGGAATGTCTTTCACTCTCCCCCACCCTTTATCTGTATCATAATTTATTATTGTTATATATCAGGTATGGCTTAGTTTTAACATATGTTGTTCTCAAAACTTTATGCTGGGCCTTGTGTTTTATTATTGTTATATATTACAATGGTTGTATACTAAAATACCTTGTTGAATTACATATGTTGTTGGCCTTTTGTCATAACTGTTATTGGCATGCTGTTACAATGCTGACTTTTATACCAGTTATTGCTGTGTTCCATATGCTATGCAATGTTATGTTACTGGTTTGATTGGAACAACCTGCCATGCTGTTATAACTATTGTTTAAATGTTCTGTTCATGATAACTTATACGCTTTGAAAACATCTCAGCACCATAGCTCAACTGGGTAGGCCAGTTCCCGCGGATCCACCTACCCTACCTCAACTGCAATGGCATCAGGTCCAAGCATGGCTGGAATTCAACCTGGAGTGGCCTCCACCACCAGTCCTGCACCACCTACACATGGAACCACCTCAGGAGACAGGGTTTGAACCCACTGGGAGTGGGCATGGAGAGGGAGTTGTCACCCAGTGACAGCTACCAGGCATGGTGCACAGGATCATGTAGAAAGGGTTTGATGATTGACTACACTAGATCGAGGGCAGACTAGCCAATCTAGAGGGGCAAGCTGGCACTGGTGCCCAGACCCCTAGCCAGCCCCCTTCAGGGCAGTGAAGGAGCAGTGATGCTTGACCATGGGTGGGGAGCTCAGTCCCACTTCTGCCATCTCAGGGCACATGGTTCTCTGATTCCACAACACCCTCCCTGTCCAAGGTGTTTACCCCTCATGTGTTATACACTAGCCCTGTGTGCTGTGTGGTCTGTCTTGTCTGTTTGCAAATGCTACCTCTCCTACCCAACTTACCTTACTGCACATACCTATACCCCTTACCAACATTCCACTCTCTCTTTAAAAAAAAACAAAATAGGCATCTGACTGACATAAAAGATATCTCCCCATACATAGCTCTCCATTTTTCCGCCATGTACACTGCCCACAGACAATCATTACAGCAATTAATCAACACAGATATATCACCCACACCCCTCTCTCTGAGATGTGAGGCTTCAAATTCCAAATTGTCCACAACCTGCACAGCTGTTGTTGTATAAGAAATGGAGAGCTATGGTCCTTTCCTACACTCATCACGCACATCCATACCTGCCTTTCACCTTGTTTTTCCCCCTCTGCTTTCCCCCATTTCAACACTTTCCTATCACCCTGTTTTTCTTTTCTTTTTTGGAAATAGCATGGGTTAACTGGAACTAAGTGCTGCATCATGCAAACCCACTTAAAACTGCTTTAGTCACCTTCTGTCTTTCTGACATTATTCTGCACATCAACAAAATGATCACCCCTGCCAAGTCTCAAACCCAGGATGCTGCCAATTACAGCATAGTGATTTAGCCCACTAAACTACTCAGCTCTGAAGCATGACAGGTGTTTCCATAAACATATCCTTTGTATCAGTTATGCACATCAGCAAATAAAAGTCACCCCTGCCAAGTCAAGGATGCAGGACCCTGTCAACTATACCATACCATGAACTGTAACTTTTAGTTGTTTAGTTGTCTGATGAAGCGATAGGAATTATCGTGAAAGCACTTACGTTTTTTATTTTTTATTTTATTCTACAAATAAATACAAGTTTGTTAGTGCAGAACTGGTGCATTTTGTTTGTTCTACAACTATACCATAGTGCATTAGCCCACTAAGCCACTCAGCTCTGAAGTATGACATGTGTTTCCATACACATATCCTGAGTGCCAGTGACACACTGCTTGTAAATATAATAGGAAAGATGACAGCATACTTGGGACTGTGATGCAGACACCAAACCAGTACACAGCCATATAAATGTTGATGGATGTATGTGAGATCTAGTATATAATCTAGGCTGACAACTGCTCAAACTGTTGCAGAATGTCCACAGTTGTGCCATCTACTTTTGGAATGGTTGTCACAAAACCTATTCTATGTGCTGAAGTACAGATTGAGATTATAGAACCATGACAGACAGTTTAGTGTCACACTTCATACCCATCCAAACACACATCCTCATGCCAATCCTGTGTAACAGACTGTATGCATGCACATATGTCTTGCAAATACACCTGCTATAGTATTGATTCAGTACCTCAATCATTCATTAGTTGGTGATACTGCAGTCACTAACACCCATATTAGCACCCCAAAGGCCTGTAGGTTGGGACATACTTCACAAACATGTATATATCCTAAATGTCGCCTACCATTTTCTGGATGGCACTATTATACTTCTATGTTATATTATACTATATTATATTATACATGTAGCAACAAGGTGGAATTCACTATCTCACAGCATCAGAACCACCATAAATACCAACCAATTCAAAAAGATTCTTAAAAATTATCTTAATGACACCTAGCTTTCTTCCTGTACTACTCTAAGCTAACTAGTGTTAATAGCTTCTGGTCATACTTTTTTCTTCTTCCCTAACCACCTCATAATCTATGCTCTGTCTCATGTGTAGGTATTCTCTAACCTCATCTGTTTCTATCTAATTTCCTCCCTATAAACTCTTCCTCAGCTTACTTTGAGAAACTACATTCTCTGCACTACAATAAGGAATTATATCAGATGATTGTATAATACAAATGTCAGCTATAATAGCATAGAATGTATTTTCTGGTGTACTGCATGTCTTGTATTTTTTTTTTGTATAATTTCTTGTATATGTTTTGTTTATTTCTGTATGTGGAGCTTTTCTCCCCTGCCCTCTGCTGAAAATGGGTCTTATCCCAGTCGGACTTTCCCAGTAAACAAATGTAAAATAAATAATAAATGAATATTATATAACATATGTACCTGAGGCACATGCCTCACCTGCACAGGTATGGGTACCCTCACCCTGGTTGTAGTGTGACAACAGAGCTGACACTGCTGCCTCATTGACATATACACCTTGCTGACCCAATGTGTTCATAATCTCCAGTATGACTCCTGGCCAGAATGCAGCAGCTGCAGCCTCCAACATATGAAGCAGTATGTTCAGCTACTTGCTACAGACCTACCATATCTCCCAAACACCTACAACAGGGGATCCACACAACATCCATACATAAAGGGGTGGGGAGGAATGCTCAAGTGACAGGGACATATGTCACAGTTTTCCCCTACAAACATACACAGCTGATAGACCAGCAGCTACTGCAGCAGCATGCATATTCTGTTGCAAATGATGTATGACACTCACATCTGTCTGTTCCCTTACTGACCTCAACCCACATTGTTAAATAGTAAACTGCCACATAATCAGAAAGTCTGTTCACAATGGCCAAACATAGCATGCCAAACTGTGCGCATACCACATAAATCCAGACAGTATTTTTACATACCCTCTGTGATGCTGTTATCCCCACACCTCAATAATGTACATCTCACAGGCCAGGAAAAGGGTCAAGGCCTAAATGATGACCTTAAATATAGCGCTGTGGTGCCATGCCATTGGCTATTGAAAAATGCAACTCAGCTGTTCTGGATGCAATTAGCAAGTGTGAGCCACAGATTGGTGCGCAGGCAATCACCTGTTCATGAGCATTACCTACAAAAGGCAATCTGCTGCCTATGGTAAAGAGGTCTGTGACTTTCTTTACAAAGCCAGACTGCAAGAACATAAGCATTATACTACAGGATTTCTGCACATAAAGGAGAACAGCACTATACCAGGTATGTAACAGAAGTCCCAATGTAATGGGATGCAGATGGGAGGATGCAGTTACGAGAAATAGGGATTATAACAGTAGGTCTTTAGTACATACCTTGGAAAGACATGTTGCTGTTAGTCAGCTTTCCAGCACCTACAGGCTTCCCTGTCAGCTCTGTCTGTTGTGACATAAATCACAACTCTGGCCCTTTGAGTCTCTCCAACAATGGCCGTCTCATATACAAATGCTACTGGATTGCATTTTAGACAATAATGACAGTATGTATTGGTGGATACAGCTGGCATATCAGATGATGTACGGTCAGTCAGCTTCTCTCAGTCTGTGAATGTCACACAGGCATACTTCAAACATTGTCCAGGTGTCCCTGACTGTTCCTGGTGTACTCTGGCTAGGTCAGTGTTTACTCCACACCAGTATCTCATCACTTGAGAGCTATGTGTAGCATACCTGTTGACCCCCTACAGCAGGACAGCAGGTTATAGTCAGTAGTAGTGGAAGGACACAGGCCCAGCCTCAGCGACAAAATGTGCATATTGAGCATACAATGTAAGGGAATGAATACAGTACCAGATATTAATGTACCAAAACTGTTTTCTGAGGGGTCTGGCATATGACAGCCAGATTCCACACAGTCTGGGAACAACCATTATGTATTGTCCAACTGTTTGCCAGATATCCACATTTGTCTGGCAGAAGGTCCACATATATCAGGCACATGGACACATTCTGCAAACATCTGTGCACTGTGGATGTCAGACACCTACAGGGAGGTTACCCTACAGCACATTTGCAGTGCTGTCTGTCATTAGGTCACACACATGTTGCTGGACTGTCCCCATACACTTGTAGTACCACTCACCTATTTGTCAGATGGTGGCTGTATGACATGTTACTGGGACATCACCCATAGGGGACACACCACAGTAGATAGCAGTGATGGTTGTAGAGATATAACAACACAGTCTGTCAGAGCACACAGGGCCATAACAAGTATACCTAGCATCATACGAGGTTACTAGGCTATTGGTCCTGAGGCCCTCATAAACCTAGCACAGAGTTTAGGCTGTGTGTATTTATTTTATTTTATTTTATTTAACATTTGTTAACCGGGAAAGTCCGACTTGGAATGAAGCCTGGGGAGAAATGCTCCAGATGCATGTCTTTGTAACATGGGAGGAAACCAGAGCACCCAAAGGAAACCCACACGAATGCAGGGAAGACATGTAGACTCCGCACAGAAGGCACTCCAGTCAAGAATTGAACCGTAGAACAACTTGCTGTGAGGTGACAATGCTACTGCTACATCACTGCACTGTCCATCTTTGACCATTTAGGCAAGTCTGCACGCAATGCCCCAGTCCAACAGGGACACAAGTGGTATCCCAAGGGTGTCCTGTTTATCATCCAGTAATCCAGGTTTCACTTGAAAAGGGGTAAAGAGGTACTCTGCCTGATGTGGTCATAGTGTCTATTCCTCAGCTTCTTGAGTGTCTGGACCACATATGATCTGCCAACAAGTCCTGTTGATATCACAGATCAGGTTGTGTGGTGTGTGTGTGTAAGTCAAGTTGAGCTTGAATTGCAGATGTGCAGCCATCCCTTTGAGGTGGAGTCATGATCACCTTGTATGCCAGACAGAGGTCATCTCTGAGGAGTCTGTATGAAATCAGGTAGAGGGATAGGCCTTTTAGCCTATCTGTGTATGATAGATGTTTAAGGCCCTGGTATTCCCTGGTGAGGAACCTCTGTGGTCTCCCCAGCTGCTGCATGTGCTTTGTGAGGTACGTGATGAAAGGGGCATCATGCTTAATACTGGGCTTTATTAGGAAGGAATACAGGGATGTTATGACCCCCTTGTCCCTGGATGAGATACCTTCACGTATGAGGTGGGCCATGTAGAAGGCTTTCCTTACAAAAGAAGCAACATGGTGGTCAAATGTCATGGTGCCATCAACCTGTGTGCCCAAAACCCTCACGACTGATTGCGTGCTTAGAATGTTGTTACTAATATGATAATTTGTGGGGATATCACTTTCCCCAAGGGAGATGAAGCTGCATGTTGTGGTATGCAGCCAGAGGCCATATGTCTGCCACCACTAATGTGCCTGCGTGAGACCCTCTTGATGGATGTCCACATCACTAGAGGATTTGGTGATAGCACCCAGGTCCATATAGGCAGAATGGGCTTCCTAATCACATGTTGAGGCTGGTAGCTAGCTGTGATTTGAATAGGTGTCTTGGCAATGGTTTACTGCACCTGGAGTGTCTCCTGTGCATCCTACTGTTTGACCAGCCTGGAGGTGTGCATGTTTCTTATATATAGTGAAACCTCACATCCCTTGGCTTTACTGCCCACACTTTGGGGTCTGACTGTATGATAAGATGGGTGACCATCTAAGGCTGGGGTGCTCTATGCAGCTATGCACCATATGTCTGTGACTGCACAGATGTCAGCATTCTCCAGGGTAAACACTGCTTGCAATGCATGCAGATTCATGTTTAGACTCCTAGTTTAGCAGCATGGCTTTCAATTTGTGATTTGTTGACAGTTTTATGTTGGTAGTGTTAATGTCACCACTTTTTCTAATAAAGACATTATGCTGGTGACAAGAAACATGGCCAGAAGCCTGAAGGCCAGGTGAGACAGATGGAGGCCATCTCTTGCAAAGCATCATGGTCTGTTGATCATATCATCCTAAGCTGTCAGGTACTGGATCCCCCTAGAATGGCACCAGAAACCATGCCAATTGTTAAGATCAATCATATCCTGATTGCATCGCAGCATCATTGTGCTTGATGGCAGAATGCTGCTTAAGGCTAGGGACATACCTGCCTGGGACACATACTCAGTGGGCTCAATCATGTGTCACATCATAGAGTCCAGGGAGGTATGTCTCAGGTCAGGTACGCCAAGATGGACTATGACAGACTCATAACAGTACTTGTTGTTGAGAGACAGCAGTGTATATGTGATATGGCAGATTCTGGCACCTGACAGGCAAGTAACCATGACCTTCTCCAAGTACAGCCTGGTGAGATGTACATCTGTGTGTCTCACAATGGAATTTGCTATGACTAATATGTTTGATTTATGGTGATGCCTTAGTGGCCGTGGGACACAGATGTGTGGCTATGCATGGTATGTGGTGTGCAGGGCTGTGCATTTCATGTGTGTTTTTGTCTTGGAGGTCTCCTTTGTTTGGGGATGTTTATGTTGAGGACCTCTGCATATGTGAGTGTGTGTTGTGTAGGTGTGGGTAGTGTGTGAGGTGTACTGATTGTGTTGACAACCTTTTTGGTGCCAGATATGTGGGCTTGAGAGGGAGAAAACATGGTCTGCAGGTTTCTAATGCCATTGCATCTCTCACAAATTGTGTTCCTTGGTGGTGTTTGTAGATGGTTGTCCATGTACATGAGGCAGTTGCTGCATTGAGTCAGGATGCTCTTATCAACCAGAATGGCAGGGGAAACTATAGGACATAGTTCAGCCATATTTGTCAGAATATGAGGGAAGAAGGCCAGGGAGACCAAATGCGTGGGCCTACAGCCAAGGTGCTTAAAAGAAATGCAGGAGGCTTACACTACCACATACGATGTAGACAGGCTATAAAGAAGCAGTAATAGGTGCAAGAGAAAAGATGCAGTTGAACACCTTAGAGAACATTCAGCAAGTAACAGGAAACAGCAGGATGAGGAGGAAAATGCATGATGTATTGCCACTACATTGCTGACAGCCACATGCATACTGTGGTGAGAGATGGTGGGGTATGATGTGGGAGTTAGCAGAGGATAGTGCTAGCAAATGTGGATGTGCAGGATGTGTACATAATGGAGAGCAATGTATGTGGTCTTGTGATGTGTTCCCTTCTTCCAATCTTTCAGGAGTAATGTATAGACAGAGGAACCCACCTTTTTTTGCAGCAGAGAGTGAAGTCATAGTTGACAGCCTCAGACTACATCATGCCATCATGCTGTTGAAGAGTCACCATAATCAGGAACAATGCGCTGCACTGTGGGTAGAACTTGTTGCATCAGTAAATCACGTCAGTAGTTTCCCATCCACTTATTATGGTTGTGCTTGAAGGGGGTCAGCATGGTACTCTGATGTGTATGAGAAGTATATTCCTGAGACAGGGGAGCCTCTGGGAGACAAACTTGTGTCTCCAGCAGGTTGGATTGATGTTGCATATCAGATTCAGGCCTGTCATGCAGGTAATGCATGAGGAGTTAGACTTACGGATATGGAGCAGCTGTAATAGGGCAGGGTTCAACATTGCCTTGTAGGCATGACACAGCCCACCTCTGAGCAATCTGTCTGATACCGAGTTGAGCAATAGTGATTTGAGCCTGTCTGCACAGATAGGCGTTGCAGGCCATGGATTACCTCGGTAAGGTATTTTTGTGGCCTTTCCAGTTGGTGCAGATGTCTGGATAGGTACATACCAAACGGGTTGTTGTAGTAATATATTGGTTTATGGAATGAGAACTATAGAGAGGTAATGACCAGCTTTTTTCTGGATGCAATCCCTTTACCTATGACATGAACCACATACAATGCTTTACTGACCACCACCGCTACATGATGGTTGAATAAAGCAATGTTATCAACCTGAGCACCCATGTCTGTCAACATAGGTTGTGTGTTTAGGGGATTGCAGTTGATGTGGTAAACAGTGGGGCCGTGTCTATGTCGACTGGTATGATGATACAGTTTTTTGCGTTTAGCTTGAGTCCAGGACTTTGGCACCAATACATAGCTGATGTAAGACCTTCTTGCAGTATGTTAACATTTGGGGAGGCAATGATAGACAGCACCCAATTTACAGTCATCCACAAACTTGATTAGTACCTACAAATGTAGGTGGTGGTGGGTAGCATTCATGCCTAGATACATATGGGTTACTTAAGGGCAGCATCTACTCACAGGGCCTCAAAATGTATACATATTGCGCACACACAGACAAGACAGACTATGGTTGCTACCTTATCAAATGCCCAATGTGGGACACTTTTTATAGTAACGTGAGAGTTGTCAGGACAAACCATACCCATGATGACTGCAATGGACAGAACCTCACTTTTTTGACAATATAACAGCTTATTTTTGAAGCATTTGCCTATATTATGCTATTTCTCATAACATTTTGGTGTTTGTGATTTAAAATGACTGTTTTATGCAACTACTACGACACTCTTGGGACATTTGTATTGTTTTAGTTGTTTTTACAGGACTCACCTAGCTAAACAGGGACTGTATCTTGTACAGTGGGACACACACACATTCCTGAACTGCCCTTGTCTCACACACACACACACACACACACACACACACACACACACACACACACACACACACATACATGAACTGCTTTTGTTGAGAGTAGAACCCCTACCAGTCTTGTAAATATTACAGTGCTACATATGCATCACATGCACCACGCACTTATGTGTTTTTGGAGCATCTGCCACAACTGTTCAGGTGGATGACATCTGCAGGCATGGTAAAGGTTGTCAATGGGAAGGTTAACAGGTTTACACAGACCCTTAAATTGTATAACCATGGTACACACACAGGCAAGACAGCCACACTACTGCAAGGGGTTATGCTTATATACACACACACTCACAGAGTTACCATTTTTTTAAATTAAAACCTCTACCTATCTAATTATACACACTAGTGTACTACATACTTATTGCATGCACCATGGACCTTATGTGTGTGGAGAGTGTCTAACTGTGTTTCTTAGATGGATGACATTAGTAGGCCGTGAAAAGGTTGCTAATGGGGGGTGTAACAAGCCCTTAAAATTGCTCAAGCATCACACACAGGGAAGACCGCTGCACTGCTGCAAGGGGATATGCTTATACACAGACATACTCTCACAGAGTTGCTGGTTTTGAGAGTAGAATATCTACCTATCAGTTATATACACTATAGTACTACATACGTATCACATACTCCATGGAGCTTATGTTTTTGAAGAGTGTCTAACTATGCTTCTAAGGTGGATGACATCAGCAGGCCCTGTAAAGTAATCCAATGTGGGGGTTAACGGGTAGGCATGTGTCTTAAAATGTATTTGCATTGCATACACATATGCAAGACAGACACACTGTTGCAAGGGAATATACTTACACACACACACACACACACACACACACACACACACACACACACACACACACAAACACAGAGTTGCTGGTGCTGGGAATAGCACCCTTACCTATCTTGATGTATATACTATAGTACTACATACTTATCACATGTGCCATTAAACTGGTATGTTTGGTGAGTGTCTAACTGTGCTTCTAAGGTGGCCAACATCAGTAGGCCCTATGAAGTAAGCCAATCTAGGGGTTAACAGGTAGGCACTGACCTTGAAATGTATTAGAATTGCACACACATAGGCAAGACAGACACACTGCTGCAAGGGGTATACTTTCACACACACACACACACACACACACACACACACACACACACACACACACACACACAGATGCCATTGTTGGGATTAGAACCCCTACCTATCTAGATGTATACACTATAGTGCTATGTACTTATTGCACGCAGCACTGAGCTTACATGCTTGGAGAGTGTGTGCCATTGCTGTTGGGGTGGATGACATCAGCAGCTGTTGACAGGGAGGCCACTGTTGTGGAGGACACTAATCACAGGACAATAAAATGATCGACCATTGAACAGACATAGGCCTTTTAGGGCAGTGTGTATGCTGCTGTATGTGGAATATCTACACACACACACACACACACACACACACACACACACACACACACACACACACACACACACACATACATACATGGTGGCTGATGTGAGATTACAACCCCTACCTACCTACTAATTCACACTACAATTCACCATACTAGTTGCACGTGCCACTGGTAATAATTGATGTGCAAGTGGCTACAGCACTACATCACTCTATACCTTTCTGTGTGTCTCTCTCTCGCTCTCTCTCTCTCTCTCTGTCCCCCTCTCTCGGTCTCTCTCTCTATATAATGCAAACATATTACCTCTATATATGTATCTATATAAAACTCTACAGATACATAATATCTTATATATGCCACATACTGATAGATATTGGTAATCATGTCTGATGGGGATAGGGAGAGACACTTAGGTATACATAGCTGTGTGTATGCACAGAGACATATTGATATCTCAGTTCTATAGGCAGATGAGACTTCAGACATGGACTGAAATTTAAGTGTAGGAGCATGCCCAGTGTGACCGTCAGTACTTACAAGGGGACTCCAGTCCAGACCTACCCGTACTCCTGTCCAGGATTTTGTGCTGTGTAGCCAATTGGCTGTTGCACCTGATTAAACAGTCTAGCACCTCCCTGACATAATGCCCAAGCGATTCCTCAGCTGTGTGCTGGTAGTAATATCTGACTCATACCTAGGGTGTGTACAGATTGTATTAGACTGAACAGGGTTTTTCATCATATGTCTGGTATGTTTTACATAGCAATGTGATTTACTGGTACATCAGTGGCAGATCATTATAGACTGACGTGTGGAACTGCTAACAGACATTTGAGTTACTGACTCCATAGACAGCAAGGAACCCATGCTACTGCATGACCTGTTCTACTCTGTGCTTTCTACATTTGTCTGGCCAGTAATTCATCCTTCTCCTTATATGTGGGCTTTTGTCCTGCTCCTGTTCCTGGTTTTATCCACAGTTGTTGCTCTATGTAGTTGTAGGTGTGTTGTGACTGGGGTACAAGATGTAACACCACACACAGGGTTACAGACTTCATACCTCTGACTGTACCTGTTTTGCAAGATGTCCAGCATTGCACCCCATATGTCTGCTCTGGTCCTCAGACAGTTTGTGTTGTATCGGTATTACAATGCTACATGGTGCCCATACCTCTCAACCTCTTAGACCAAGCAATCTGAGCAAAGCCACATTTAAATATGGTACAGAGGCCCAAAAGTAGGGACAATTTTTTAATATTGCTCTTACAAACTTAGACAGTTGATAGAATTACAGGTTTTGTGTTATCATGAATTTTTTTAAGGGTATGAAGTCTGCCTCTCAAATGTCTGTCATTATTTTCTAACATCAACCTTCATTTATTTACCACTAGTTTGCCAGAAAACTGCAATGTCATGAAGAATGGACCAGAAATATGAGGCAAAAATGTGGACATTCTGTGAAACTCTACATTTGAGAGGTATAATGGTGCCCACTGACTTGTAAGTACTGACACAGTTATGTGACGGTCTTTACATCGTGATACTACTCTGACTTGTTACAACCTGCTGTTCCACTAGCCAACATCTAGGTTATTCAGAGTTATGTACTGTCCATATCTGTGGCCCCGTCCCTCCATTGTCTCTGGCTTTGTCCAGCTTTCTTGAAGTAACAAAGAGTAACATATGGACAGTCTGTAGAACTCCTACCATAAGTGTAACTCACATGCAAGATAGTAGTTGCAGCCAGTCTCGAACCATGAGCACCATTAACCATGGTAACGTACTTAGGCCACTAAGCCACAACAGCCACCAGACAGTGGAGTTTAATTCCTGAACCTATCAAGCACAGACATTCATAGCACATTGACCCCTGCATATTGTGAAAATGGAACATGCCATCAGGTTGATTGGGACAGCCCTGGAATTGTGTGGTCTGCTGCTATTACCTTGCAAAGATAATTTTACTGCAGTTGTATGGGAACATGGGTGTGTTGGGGGTAGGGAATTATAGCACTGACAGTCATGCATCTGTCCTATAACCCCACTGTTTGTCATTTCCCTCACATAGTGCAGTGAGTTTTGTTGCCTTGAGGCCTACTGCATATTATGGGGTGAACAGTATTGGGCAGATAGTTCCTGTTTTCCCATGTAGCTGTCAGTTGTCTCCAGGCATCCCAGTAGCCCACTCTATTCCCTTGCATACATGCGGCAGGTCCATACATATGCTGCTATAGTCTAGTACCTCATGCACTTCTTGTAAAGAAGAGTGACTTACCTTGTGCCTGCAGTTGAGATAACAGTGCGTCAGAGCTGACTCTGTTGGATGCATACAGTACACAGCCAATACATGGTAAGGTAGAAGTTGTGTTGTGTGGCTGTCATCCTTTTTAGTATGTATGTGAGTCAGAATGAGATGTCAGTCCCTAGGTCCCTAGAATGTCAGTGCATGTGCTATGCTCTGCCTCTTTGCCCAGGCCAGGGCATACTGGGCATGCCTATGTCTGCCTACAAGGACAGCCTCCGGGGGTTCCTCTTCCAAGTCCCACTGTGGCTATGGGGACCTTGGCACTGGTGGGAAGTTGTGTGTCCCTCCCCTGTGATGTTCCTGCCACAGCTGTTTCCACAGGATCATGTTGTGTAGCATGGCACATACTGTGAACATGTGTGCACATGTGGCTGGAGAGTACTGCAGGGATCCACCAGATATATTGAGGCAGTGGAACCATGACTTGAGCAGCCCAAACACATGGTCTATGATGCTGCTAGTTTGTGTGTGTGCCTCATTATGGTATTCTTTGGTAGGTGTGTGTACATTTTTGATGGCTGCCATCATCTACAGTTCCAGTGGGTAGCCAGCATCCTCCAGTAGAAGGCCATATGGGATGTCCCCCAGGCAAACATCTGGTGCAGCTATGATGCAAGCCAGATGTGGGAGTCATGATAACTGCCGGGCCTGCCAGCACACACATTCATGATAATGCCCTGGGCATTGCACACGACCTGGTAGTTGATGGAGTGATACTCCTTACAGTTGACATACCCTCTACCCTCCTCACCAGGTGGTGATTTGATGTGCACAGGAGTGCAGTCTGTGGCACCCAGTACCTCGGGGTAGTATGGTACACAGTGGAAGAGACGCATATTGCTGGTCCTCTCATCAGGGGTGTGGGGTAAATATATGTGCACGCTGGCATGTGTTTACATGGCAGCCAGGAACAGGTTGAGTACCCTGGATGCAGATGCCTGTGAGACCCCCATCATGTCTCCAGTAGGACTTTGAAAAGTACCTGTAGCTAGTATTCTAAGGGCTGGACATACCATTATTTCCACTGGGATGGGTTCCCCTCTGTTGGCTCTGGGTCTGAGTTGAGGGTGGCAAAACTCGGTGAGTTCTTGTAGTATTTCCCTGTCCACCCTGTAGTGCTCTACTACCTCCAGCTGATGTAGCCCCTGGAAGGTTATCCTGGGCCTGAACACTCTTCTCCTTCTCAATCTAGGCCTATTGTCAGCATCAGCACAAGCACTGAACTCAGCCTCTAGCACATGTAGATGTAGCAGGGCAGTAGCAGCCCCTATCATTTTTTCAGTTAAAATTCCCATGTGTGTACTCCAATGGTGCAGAGTACGTGGGAAAAATCAGACTGAAGGGTGCATGCATACCTTATATCGGTGTGTTGCAGATGCAGCCTGTGTGATTGGCTGACTATGATACATTCCACTTGCCAGGTCTATCATTGAAGATTTTGAATGACCCAGTGTCAGTGGAACAGGGCTTATCATTCATTTATACTTGACTGACTTTACCATGTTATTTCCTTGTATTTATTTTTTGTTTAATTTCTTTTACTGCTAAGCACTGGGGCATGTTGCGCAAAGCTGCGGTGCTAATATAAACAGTGCTTAGCAGTTTAGACACACCCCCATGTATGGGCATGCTCAGCTTAGCTTAAACCAGCTAAAACACACCCCCCGCAGCTAAACAAAGCTTAGCAGCACTGGACTCCCCCCCCCCCCACACTTAGCTGCGCTTAGCTGAGCGCAAGCAGGCATTGCTGAGCTCCAGTCTGCTTAAACACAGTATGACACATGCTTTTTGATGTCAGCTACCTTATCTACTAACACCATCACAATTCTGGCCCTACACAGGTTTTAGTTGCGAACACAGTGACCCATTTTTGCTATTCAGTAACCCCATCTCATTTGCATACAGATCCTTGCATATTCCTTGCATACATCACTACTCCAGGGCCTGCCTCCTTAGCAATCACTGAAACTTGCCATTGTACACTCTGCATACAGGGCACTATAATGCATTATTTTTGCAAATGTCTTATTTTCATTTTTTCAACATTTAATTTTTTTTTTTTGCATGACGGCATGTTTGTGTGTTGCTGCAGACCGCACAAACATAATATGTGTATTAAAAAATGTAATATTTTATAATGATTTACATTGCTTTTTGGACTCACTAGACATACTTTTGGCCATTTCTATCCTCACATTGCTATATCCCACCTTCTTTTTGGGCTTTTACAGCCCCTGTTTAATTGTTACATTTCTGTACATGGTAACTTTCCGTGTACATTTCTGACATCAACACGCCTCCTACATGAGTAGTGTTCAACTTATTGGATCACAAATCACCCTTATTTGGATGGATTTCATCTGCTTATGAGGTGATTTGCATTCCACAGACACTTCTGTATTCGCACAGTCGTGCACATCCCTCTGCTCTGTTTACTGGCACGCCTGGCTGCCGGTTTCCATGTTGGGACTGTGGCACTATGCCTACATGGAAGATCACTCCATGTAGGCTTTATTGAATTTCCCCCAAAGCATGCACATCTGTTTTAATAAGTAAGAAATATATTCCTTATAGATACCATAGTAAAGACAGAGATATATATCTAAATGAAACAATAGATAACAGTACAGTATATCACGTGTTTAGTAGAAACTTTAATGTGTGCATCTCTTCTAATTACTTAACAGTTTTATTTACAAGGAAACACAAAAATATCTCCTAGTAGCTCAGATTTCAGCTACCACTGTAATGCAGCTTTCATTCAATTGGTTAAGTTATTATATCTGAGTGGCAAGTAATTTACCTGG
The DNA here is from genome assembly GCF_019279795.1 of Protopterus annectens. Taxonomy (NCBI): domain Eukaryota; kingdom Metazoa; phylum Chordata; order Ceratodontiformes; family Protopteridae; genus Protopterus; species Protopterus annectens. The sequence continues at coordinate 683,409,992 of NC_056746.1, forward strand.
CCACAGATTATTAAGAGGAAAAGCAAGGGGTTAAGCTTTGCTCAAGGATGATAAACAAATGGATAGGAAAGTACAGTTGTGCAAGAACTTATTGTAACAGTAGATAACCAACAGATCTCTGTTGCAATATTATAATATAGGTGGTGTTATCTTGATGAGGATACCTGATGTCCAGCCAATATACCAAAGACAAAACCTTCCTTACGGTCATACATGTGATGTATGACTTAAGCACAGGGGTATAATGGTACATCAGTGGATATATAAGCATATGATCCTCAGATTTTCTGAGTTAGGAGACCTAGAGACACCTGGGGAAAAGTATAAAAAACAACATTAAGTCAGAGGAGGAAAGCAGGAGACTGGTCCCCCCCCCACCACCACAGAAACCAAAAGGATGAAAATTAGAAAAGTGGAAGGAGGGTGGAATGTAACACTGCAGCAGTGATCAGTAGGACATCTACTGTTATGGTAGGTTCTTACACAACTGTACTATGCCCTCCTTTAGATCACTGCTGCAGTATTGCAATACTGATGGGTGATTCCCAAAGTTAATCAATTAGACAGGGTAGATGGACCAGAGGCTGGGGAGCTGTCTACCAATCCAGATAGCTCAAACCTAGCAAAATAAGTTATAGATCTAGAGAACATATCTACCCTGCAGTGTTTTGTGAAAGTATGCAGAGATGACTATGTAGTAACTTCTAAAATAGCCCTGGAATCAAGACCCTTGAAAAAAAGCCCAGAGGCAGAAACTGCTCTAGTGAAATGGCATTCATGGGGAAAGATGAGGATTTATCATGGTAAAGGTAACAAAAATTAATGGATTTGAGAGCCAGCTGACAATTTTCTGCTTGAAGACCAAACTGCCCAACTTCCATTCATGGAAGGAAACAAAACATTGACACATCTTTCTAATGTCTTTAGTTTTATCCAAATAGAATTTTATCTGTGTTCATATAAACAGTGCAACCCCCCTTATTTTGAGGGCTAGGAAAGAAAGTAGGCAGATTAATAGCCTGGTTCAGTGACAATTCATTCACCACTTTAGGAATGAAAGGAATGACCTTATGAGAAACTCTATCCTTATAGAAAATAAGAAAGAGAGAAGACGTCATAAGAGCTTGAAGCTCAGAAAATCATATGGCAGCAGTAAGGCTACCCAATACAACATTTTAGAGATGCTGAAGCCACTGGATCAAAAGATGGCTAAGTAAGAATTTTTAAGAAAACATTAAAATAACAAGGAGGAATAACCCTATAAGGTAGATACAAATGAAAAATGCCCTTGAAAACTGCTACTCTAAAGAGCAAAGGAGGGTTAATGGACATACATGCAGAAATAGAAGATGTGTGCCTTGACAGAAAAGTAGGCTAGAACAGCTTTAAAAGCTCACACAATTGGGAAATAATAGAGGGAATCCCTGTCTGGATGGGATTCTCATTATTTTTGTGACACCAGAAAGAAAATCTTTTCCACTTTGAAGTATATGACCTAGTGGTATTTGTCTGACCTACTGAAGAACCGCAAGCACATCCTTAGAAAATTGTTTCCTGAAAGAAATTAGAATACTATCATCTACTTTGTGGGGAAATTTGTGATGATGACCACTGGCCAGATTTTAAAGAAGAAGAAAAAGTCTTGCCCGGGCAGAAAGGGAGTCACCAGCAAGATTTTTGGCCTGTCTCCCTGGCTCTTTAACAAAAATTTGGGATAAAAGGAAGTAGAGAGAAGGCATAAAAGAACATCCCCTCCCAAGAAAAAGACATGATGTCCATCATCTAGGCTTGGGGGCAAAGGATCCTACAGCAAAACAGTCTGAACTGTCTGTTCTGAGTGGACTCAAAAGGTCTATTTGAGGTATATCTCATTTGTGGACTCTGTCTAGGCAGAGATTCCTGTTCAATATCCATTTGTGAGGGTCTTCCATAGACCTGCTTAGTGAATCCATCAGAATATTCTCCTTGGATGGTATGTAAACTACTTATTGAGACATATTTGCCTTTATACTTACATCCTGAGCCAAAAGATTCAGTCTTCACATTTGATCACCCTTCTCTGTTTGTTGATATGCCACATGGCTGTTATATTGTCTGTGAAAATCTTTAGGGGTACTGGATTCCATGTGTGAGAGAAGACCTGTAGAGCTTGAATGCATGTCCTCAACTCTTTGACACTGATGTGCTCCCTTCTTTGTCTGAGAGTCTACTGACCTGGACTGCTAAGTAGCCTGTCAATGCACCACAAGCTAGATCTGATGCATCTGTGCAAAATTTCTGAATGAAAACCATTGGTTTGAATGACAGACCTGGACTCAGCTGGAAATGTGGCATCCACCATTGTAACACTTTTTTTCAGAAAAAAAGTAGTAGGGGAGTCTGAGTATTCAATGGGTGACAGTCTTGAGACAATAGAGATGTTAGGTACCATTGGATCTTCCTCGTTTGAAGTTGGCAAATGAAACCATGGGAATGGTAGCAGCCACGTACCCCAGAGCCAATATAACTTACCTTGCAGAACAAGTTTGAAGAGGAAGAAGGGATTGAAAATACATAGAAAGAGTCTGGACTTTCTTTTGAGGTATAAAAGCTACCATAAGATGGGTGTAAAGTCTGCTACTCAAGAAAACTAGATCCTAGCCTAGCCTCTGCAGAAGGGTGATACTGAAACTGAAATGCTATAACAGATTTTCCTCAGAAGAGGACTGGATAAGAAAGTTGTCCAGATATGGAACTATTTGGATTTCTTGAGTTCTGCAAAAGGCAATAGTTGAAGCTAGGTAATTTCTGAAAACCTTGAGGGATGTGGATAGCCAAAAGGGTAAAGTATAACATTGAAAGTGTGATGACTAAATAGAGAACCTGAAGATTTATTTTCAAAAGGGGAGAATAAGAATGTGAAGGTAATCAACTTTCAGATCCACAGAAACCAAAAAAGCCTGGGGCAGGATGAAGGGAGGAAGAGTTTGGACAGAAAGCATTTTAAAGGAATGTATTGAGATGAAACAGGTCTAGAATGGGTACCCAAGTTCTTTCTTTTCTGGGTACCGGGAAATGTCTGGAATAAAACACTTTTCCTAGATTTAGAGATGGTTCAGGTTGTATGTACCTTGATCAATGATACCCTTCAAAAAAAAAAAGAAGAATGTGTACCTGGTTGAGGGAGGTGGGGAACAGTCTCTTAAAGGTGGTATTTCCTTCCAGGCAACTCTTCCCTACCCAGAATTTGATGTATGGACTCTGGTCCCTCTGAAATAATAACTCTTGGTTCCTCCTTCTCAACCATGTTGGTGTGAAGAGTCTAGGCATTTCGAATTTCATTTTTGGTGTTAGCAGAATGTTGGATTCCAAGGGTTCCATCATTTTGGATTGGGTGAGGTGCTTTAAGCACCAGATTTCCAAATGAGTATTCAGTGAAGAAGGACATACATGAATAGTTTTAGGAACAAATGAATGACAAATCAGACAATGTATATGATCATGTTCAGCCCTAAGACAAAATAAACTTTGGGAGTGGAAGTCATTGTAAGGAACCTGCCTACAACAATCACAATTCCCTCTCTTAGCTAACATCTAACAAATCTTATAACAAAGATACAACACAAATAAAAATACCCCAGTGGGGCACTTACCTAAATAAGTGAAGGTAGAGGTACATCCAAGAACAACATGAATAACAGACTGATGGGTATGAGACCTGTGTTTGGTTTGGCAGAAAGATAGTCTAAGGATTTACACTCATATATCCACTTATGTACCTTTATGCCTATGGGCTTAGGTCATATGTCAGACTATGATCATATGAAAGGTTTTGGCTTTGGTTTGCTGGCCAGATGTCAGGTTACATCATAGAGATAACCTCATCAGTACTGAAATACTGCAATAGTGATCTAAGAAAGGACATGTGTGGGATATGATGGCATTGTGAAATGTATGCCAGAAGTTCAGTACATTAATATAAAGTGGGTAGCTAGAAATGCTGTCTCTGTAGGGATTAAGATTTGAAAAGAAACAGAGAAGTAAAAGGTTGTAAAAGATGTCCTGAAGTAGGTAATCAGTGCAAGTCTGAGGCGGTGGTTTAAACCTATTAGCTTAAAAATGAAAAACAGTTTTGAAGATGTACTGCTGTTTCATAACTAGAATGGGAGATGCAATATTAGTCTTGAGAAAGGATGCGAAGTATAAACTTGTTTATGTTACTTTTATGGATAGGCAGGAGGTGGTAAGTAGATGGGAGGGGTCATCCTCAAAAGTAGTGATGAGCAGCTGGTCTGGGCTTACAGGTAAGAAACATATGATGCCATAGTCATTGAAGAAATGTGCGATGGCTTTACTCATGGCCGTAACAATGTGATAGGTGAAGGTCAAGAAGGTTTTTCTAGCTTTCATTCTAAATATTTAAACTGGGGAATGGTTGAGTGCCGTGGGAGTTAGTTGACTGAATTGTATGTTTTTCAATAGGATGAGTTCCTTAGTTTAGTTAATATGAAGAAAAGAAAAAAAGTCAGACTGTATTTTATAAAAGTTGAAATGAAATAATTTATCCTCTTGCCAAAACCATTCAATCTACAAGAAGCGTACATATTCTAACACCTTTACAAATAATTGTAATTGATACACTCTATTAGTGATAGACTGCTTAATAAAAATGAGTCCTAGAGGTACAGGTGAGGTAGACAGTTAGGATTTCATCATCTAACTATAGCAGCTTCATCTGTATTAGCAAGAAGAAGGTAAATTAGTAGACACTCAATGAATATAAGCATATGTGAGGCACACTGAAGATGCATGGCATAATGTAAATGAGCTGGAGTAAGTGATTTGACATCATACCTTTCAATTGTCCCTGGTTTTCATGGACATACTTGATTTTGGCTAAAATTGCACGTGTCAATAACACGTAAAATAAAAAAAAAAGATGAAAGGCATAATGCTAATTGCATTTTCTTTTTTTTACTGGTGTGATTTCTAAGTGTGTGCTGCAAATGATTCACTTCCTTGAGATGGCGTGTCCTTTGAGTTAGTATATGTAAGTTCAAGTTGATGGGTTACTTGAATTTCTCGCCTTTCTGTATTTCAGGTACTTTTTTCATCTTCTCAACTTGTCAGCATTCAGGAAGTCAGTGTTGCATAGCAGAACAATTCTATCCACATCTCAAGTTAAAACTAATAATATTTTAAAAAGAGTCCCTGACTGTCATTGATTATTTATGGTTTGGTTCCATTTTCTGGAGGTAAGAGGTTGAGAATTGCACCTGACATTAGCAAGTAAGTATAATGCTACTCATCAAGGAAGGCTCTTAAATTAATGCAACAGCTTTAGATGGGTCTGATTTTGATTGAAATCTGAAACTCTTCATAACTGACTGGAAACTTTAAACTTGTTGACTGTTGAAATAAAGTAATTATTCAGGACATGAAATGACATCTGCATTTCTTCATAGCTGAGTGAAACTTCAACCTTTTACAATAATCTGTTGAAATAAACTAATTAGTCAGGACATGCAGGGATCAAGGCTCCATATGTGGTACTGAAGACAGTTTTAAAGAAATAAATATATGTTAAAAATATAGTGAGTAACATAGATTTTTATGGGCTTAACTAAAATGGTTTTCCTTTTTTTTTCTTTTTTTCTAGTCAAGACTTTTTAACTTTAAATTTTTGTATTTCTGGTTGCAGTCGTGCAGTGTCTAGTCTGGTGCAGGGGAATGGCAACAAAACCAATATTCTGGTAACTAACACCAGAGGGGATATGACTTTGATTAATTTCTGTCAATGGATGTGGAGCTTGGTGTAGGTCTCCTATCAGCTTGGCATCTACGGGTGTGTACAGACAGTACGAAGAACTACACAGGGCAAATAATGCAAGCTGTACCAGGCAAGGAAAGTGTACTGAATGTACTGTCCACATAAACATATGACTACAGTAATAAGTAAGAGGGGATGTGAAAAGAAAAGTGGAGCTACAATACATGGCTTACCAGACAGGGGAAATATACTGAGAACAATGTGCACAGAAATCAAAGAGATGTACAAAGAAATATGTAAGTGGGGAGGGTTACTATTCAAATTCTAGTAAGATAATTGATGTGAATGTGCATATGTCACAAAGGCAAATTTGTAATAATAACATTTTGCAATATGTACGGCATTGTAATTAATGGTGGCCATACTTCCTGAGTAAATGCAGATAAATAAAAGCAGAGATGATATTATAAGATATGACAGTTAAACAAATTCACATTGTAACAGAGGGGAATTACATGAAATACGAACGTCATTGACATGCCAAGTTGAGATGGCAGTTTTCCAGTACAGTACATACATTATGGGATATTTGCACAGCATGTGTTTTGTTAATATAATATATTGGAAAATAGGGATGATTCAGAAGCCACAGATGAACCCATCCCATCAATGTTATCACTGACCTGTGTATTAACTGTGTACATTGCAGAAACTGGCCTGGCACATGAATGAGCAAGATTACTCTTGAATAGAATTATATGCCTCAATATTCTAATGGTTATGCATCCCACATATAGGTGTGTGTGGTTTTGCAAATGTGGGAGCAGAGTATGACATAAATAATACCCTTGCATAAGGCACTCCTGCCTTACACAGTTATTGTGCTGACAAATAAGAAGAGATGCACACAGCACACTGATGCAATTTATTTCCCAGAGCTGTGTATTGTCGGCATCTGCCACAACAGGTAGCAGTGGCTGTTGTGACAAACAGATGTGTGAATTAAGAAAGGATCTCTGATAATGAATATCATATCAGTATGTCAGACTGATGGCAATTACATGCATATGCATATGTGCATGCAGTCTTGATCAATCCTTTACCAAAGTTATGTGGTTGAGAAAGGTTTGTCTGTATGTTGTACACAAATCATGCAAGAATTGGGGCACACTCATGTACACCAAAATACTCAATGCATGTGGCAAGGTAGCACTCACACTATTATATTGGCAGTACAAAAGTCTACTGTCATAAAATTCAAAGCTTTGTTCACATGTGTTCATGCAACATATTAAGGGATAAGACTTATGTGATGTTTGTTTTGTGATGTCAGTGCTTTCACACAAATAAAGCCCTATGCTAGAATTGCACATCAAGCTGTAGAAATACTCCAAATAATAATATGGTTATTAATCACATTCACCACAGTGGAACTATCACAACTGTTAAACTACACCCATGTGAAGTCATTCTATCAGCTATACTTTACTTACCCATAACTGGTATCTGATAAAATGCATGGTGGAGGCCTGTGCCACTATATACATACAAAAGGGGGTGTCTTGCATTCAAAACAGTTAAGGACACAGATGCTTACAGTCACACAGTGCTGGTTTGGAGCACTTGCCTAAGCACTGAAAAAAATAGCTCCATAGTGGGATAAATGAATGTGCCATGGTATAAGTGTATCGACAATTGTCATATGTGTGGTTATGTGAAAACATAACATCATGTATAGGAATCAAGGAATACGTGTCCCTCTAATTACTTAGACCCAGTCTTGCTGTATTTCAGACAGCATTGCCTGATGCTAGATATACCCAACCACACCTGTAACCCCCTGCTGTTGTCACTGTGGTGGTACAACAGCAATTATGTACAATGTGGGTATAATCTAGTATTGGAACAAATGCCTTACTTAGACAATGGCATACATTCCATTGTCTCACGTCCTCAGTCAAGGAGGTATCTCACTGCAACTGTTATAGAATTACAATCTATTCAAATGGCAGCATCAGTCTTCAATTCAGACTTTCCAAAGGAAATACAGAATAAACTCTTGTAACAGGAAACATCTGTACCTGAAAATAGCACATGTGGGTGACAACACTGTTAACATATACACTGACTGTAAGAAGTGATGAGATTTGAACTATATAGCTAACATTACAGGCTAATGAAGGTTTTCTGAAACACAAGTGCAACTACAGATCTATTTGATGGCTGCAACAATGCACATCTCAATGGATGACATCACCATTGTGCATTACCATATTTCCTATAAAAAGTGGTCACACAGCAAAAGAAATAGATATCCCTCATATATATATATATATATATATATATATATATATATATATATATATTTGTGGTCTTTTTCTGGACAATACAAGAAAGACATACACACACACACACACACACACACACACACACACACACACACACACACACACACACACACACACACACACACACACACACACACACACACACACAGATGACAGTCATCCTTGTATTGAGACTCTCTGCCTGTGTAATAAAACAATCTGTTACAGGCTAATGAAGGTTTGCTGAAACACATGTGCAATCTACAGATTTATTTGATGACTGCAACAATGCACATTTCAATGGATGACATCACCATTGTGCATTGCCATAATATTTTCACTAAAAAGTTGTCACACAGCACAAGGAATATATATATATATATATATATATATATATATATAAAAATAGATATATATATATATATATATATATATATATATATATATATATATATATATATATATATATATATATATATATATATATATATATATATATATATATATGTGTGTGTGTGTATATATATGTGACCTTTTTCTGGAAAATACAAGGAAGAAGCACACACACACAGATGACAGTCATTCCTGTATTCGGACTCTCTACCTGTGTAATAAAACAATCTACACACAAGTGTGCTAGACACATATGCTACTGGAGAAGTCCTACTGCATGTGAGTTACACTGCATCTTGTAATGGATGACATCAGCTGTGTCATGCAAAGGAGATGAGTGTGCAATAATGACTTATACAGCTATGTGGGATTTTAAATGTTGTCAGTGTTAACAGGTGTGAGGCACCCCTGCATCCGTATGCATTCTTACAAACACACACAGTCATGGTAGCCACTCTGCTGTATTTGAACTCCCTACCTACTGACTGGTACAAACTAAGCAACTACATTATATATATATGTGCCACTGGAGAGATCTAAGTTGAATGGTGTGAAAGTGTATAACTAAAATGATGACCTAATCAGTGTGTTGCAGAGAGTATGCATTTGTGGACAGAGTGAAAAGGGGATGTTGGATTGATCTGATGATGTACATGTTCCTTACAAGTGGGAGTCAAAGGACCACAGTTGTTGAATTAATCTTCCAGTGATTTTATGGACCCACGATACACACAAGGTGATTGTTATGAGATTAGAATAAATGCATGATTGCTTATGCCGTAAGTGACAGTTTAATAAAGATGTTTTATGTTTCAAAAAAGGGTCAGGAATTGAATAATTGATGCCGCTTAGGTTATATGATATATAGCATTAAATATGAAGCATAATGTTTGTTAATTTTAATTTGTCAATACAGTTTGATTACTTTTATATAAATGTAAATGTGCCTATGTCATAAGTGATAATTCAGCAAAGGTGTTAAAAAAGAACACTCTGCCTATGTAGTTATATAATCTAAAGAACACGGTACTTAACAAAAACACCATGGCAGACGTCTGTTTTTTCATGTGTGAGAGTACACTTTATAGAGGATGACATCAGTGTGGTGTTGCAGAGACAATGATGTTGGCAGAAGGGTGTGACACTGATATGGACTCACCTGCACTATACAAATGCCTCAGAGCTACTACTTTATTGAGACTGACAGTAGTTAACATCATATTTACACAACTCTATACACACAAGTTGACTGTTTTGAGATTAGAGCCCCCTATCTGTCAAGCTATGCAAGATAAAAGACAGACTAGGTAACACAAGTGTGACCACAGAAATTTGACCTTTGTAGTGTGAGTTCACTTTATATAGCATGACATCAGTGTAGTGTCGAAGAGAAGCTGATGTTGACTGAAGGGTCTGACATCGGTGAGGACTCATCCTACAGTGTAAAAGCAATTCCAAGCTATTACTTTATTGAAGTCCAGTGGTAGTTGAGATCATATTTACCCACCTCCATGCAAACACATTGACTGCTATGAGATGAGTACCCCCTACCTATCTACTAATACCATCTAGAGGACACAGTACGTAATGCAAGCACCAACGCAGAAGTCTGATTGTTATGTTGTGACAGTGCAGTGTAGACAGCATTAGCTTCTTAGTCTGTGTCGAAGATGTGATGTTGAAGGTTTTGTGCAAATCCATATTTGTTGACATGACAGAGTAAATGTAATGTTATGACAAATAATACATACATACATACTGCTGACTTTTGTCAGCTATGCTGTCATTAATACATATTGCAGAACTGAGAGTGGTGTATACCTACTTGTCTTGTGAAGATGAGCCACACACAGATATGAAAGTCAGGATGGACAATAAAGCATTCATGGATCATCAGGTCATGATGATGGTATGTAAACTTTAATGAATGGTACTTAAATTAGCAATTGTACATGCTCATGCATGTGCAATATGGACTCTCAATACCAATCAATACTTAATGTTTCAATGCAGGAGGGATAAAATATGATCATGTATGTTTGTCAAGGATGTATGTGATTATATATCATATGTGTCAGTGCTGCAGTGCAGACCTGATTGTCCAGAATGAAATGGTCAGTTGATCACACAGTTCACTGCATTTCACATGGGTGCATTAAACAATTCCATGTAATGAAGTAATATAATCCATTAACACTATTTATTTCCATTCTGAGAGTCTTTTTGAAGCACAATGCAGGTAAACATATTTGTGTGGATGTTGGCAAAGTGTTAGTGCATGCGTGATTATACTTTGATGTGACAAACTCAGACTGTGAAGTAACAGTGTTTAGGCATTCATTGGTGCTTCCTACCAAACTTTGCACAAATAAGAATCATAAAGGAAATATCACCTACATATGCTCCATATGTTGTAGTATAACTTTCTTTGTTATCTCAAAAGCTCAGTTAAAAAATGAAGTGCTGTGCTTGCCTTCCCCATTTGCATGACAATATGCTGCAAGCAAATAGGCTTACTACTGAAGGAAAAAGTGAAAAACTTAAATTTGGTTTGCCTTCTACTGCACAGACATGGTTAACAGTGATGCACATCTGTCAGCACTCTGGACAGTACTCAGTGGAGAAAATCCTCATATCAGCCTAGCTTTCTGTGTGGCACAAAGTGTAAGTTCACTAAGCTAAATGCCTATGTAGTAACTGATGGTTTAATAAAGATGTTTCTTGTTTAAAAAAAATCAGAAATTGAATAATTTATGTAATATTGCTTAGGTTATATGATATATAGCAAATATATGTAAAGTATAATATTTTTTGTGTTAATATAGTCTGATTACTTTTATATGAATGTAAATTTGCCTATGTCACAAGTGATAATTCCATAAAGGTGTTTGAAAAAAACAAAAATAAATTAAGCAGGATTTGACTCAAGTACGAAGATAATTTTTTAAAGAGAGTCAAATTGCATGAGTAATAGCCACAGAAATAATCTTTTATATATAATACATAGGAGACAAGCTTCAAGAAAAATCCCAAGCTAATTGCATGTACAATGCTCTTCCTTTACTCTGCATTCTGATAGCATAGCATGTTTAAGCACCCTTGTGTGAGGAAAACTGGACTAATGTGCATGATGGTAACAACTGACGAGGTTTTGCCATAGAGCATGAACAGCCATTCATCATCACTCAGCATTAGTACATTATGCCAAACTCCACACAAAGGGTGAGGACAGAAAGTGAAGACTTTCTTATTGACCATTTCTGGCTATGTGTGTTGTGTATGATATGATTTTTTGAATAGACTATACATGTGGAAATGAGATTAACAGGAAAGTGGTGAAATGGTGGTGGCAAACAGAGGGGAGGACACAGGGGAAAGAATAGAGGAATTTGCAGGAATGTAGTGTTAGATAACCATAGCTATCACCTTCTTCACAACATAAATGTAGAAGTGTAACCAGAAATTGCTGAATTTGGAATGCCACTACACTAGAATGAGGTTGTACAGCCAGCTGAATCAAATCAAGTGTGTCAACAGCAAACATAGGTGAAGTAGAGAGCTCTGTATTAGTAGCTATTTTTTTGTGGGATAGGTGCCCATTTTTTATTTTTTTTGCTTTCAAAGACAGAGGAATGTTGGGAAAAGTGCTTGGGAATGTGAGGGTCAGGTAGGAAGGTTAGGTGAGGAAGCAGGTGCAGATATCTAGGAAAAGCAAGACAGGCAATGTTGGTGATGGACAGGTTCCAGCGTTTAGGTCACGAGTCATTTCATCACAAGCTAACAGTGCTGAAACCATAAGCCCACACCACTGCTTCACCATAAAGCAGTAAAGTTGAAAAGGAAACTTGCTGCGACATTAAGCATTGTGCCGGTATCATTGCTATGATCCTTCAATGGCTATTCAACTGTATTCTAGGAAGGCTTTCTATTCTGTTAGAATATAGCTAGATAGCCATTTATGGATTGTAGTGATGGTTCCACACAATGATTAATGCCGAAGCAAGTTTCCATTTCAACCATACCACTCTACGGCAAAGTGGTGTTGCGGGCTTATGGTTTCACTGTTGTTAGCTCATGAGGAAATGTCTCATGACCTAAATGTGGGAACCCATGATGGACACAGAAGTATGGTGGACACCATGACTGGGGATATGTAGGAGACATTGGAGGCACACTCACCTCAAGCCTGAGAAGAGTGAGAATGTAGTTCTCACCCTCAGTACTGTCATCACTGTCTCCTTTCTACTGTCCCAGTTTCCTGCATCAATCATCAATGTGGCATCAACTTGGCAATTTGACAAAGAACGTTTTTGACACAGCCAATTTGGGCACCAAGGCCACTTTCTATTATATCCTCCACCAGACCTGTCAGCTCTTGGTGAATGACAAAATCCCTACCTCCACTAATACTACTCCCAGAGGATACAAGTGTACCAGCTGCCAGATAAAAGGTACCTGATGCAGATAAGTCTAGTGGAACAGGGGTTTTGGAGTCAGCACTGACAGCTTGGGACCCAAAACTGCTGGGTGTTGGTGTTGCAACCAGTGGAGGAATGATGGGCTGATCTGCAGTGGTCAGTCTACCTCTATGTGCTGCATGTCAGGTTTTGTAAGCAAAAATGAAATGCATGACAACAGAACATTTTAAGACATATAAAATACCCCCCCAAAAAAAAAAAGGAGAGAAAGGGGTGGGTGAGAAAAAAAGAGAGAGAGAGAAATAGATCCATGGCACATCACAAGACTATATAATTTCAGAAAAGAAACAGTTATGATTATTCAGTCTGTACAACTTTGCCACATCCAGGTATGATGGGAAGGTCTTACTCTGCTCTAGCATTAATCAACTGCACTGCTGTGATAGCAGATATATAACTATTTATTCCAGTATTGTTATATTGCATGCAATGATGATACTTATAAGGGTTACAGTAAGACATGATGGATATGTACCCTGTAAAGGAAAACACAAAGATCAATGCACGTTAGGTTCAAGCAAGGCACCCTTTATTACCTGCAGCAAGGAGACAAAGCATGTAGGTACAAGGTTTGTCTGATTTTCCATAGTTCAGCCTACAGTTTTTATACAGTTTTCTACAAGTTCACAGAAAGATTAGATTTGCTGCTGACATGGTCAAATAATTGCTGTCTTGCAAAAAACATGTTTTTTGAGAAAAACAACCTGGCCTTGAGTTTGTTTCAGCTTCCCTTAGTTTCTCACAATTCATTCTCTAGTTCTGATATGATACATTCAAGGTACAGTCCTGGCCTCAATACACTTTCTGCTGACCATGGTGGATTTACAGGCATCCATTGTTCTCATTTCAGAGCTTCTAGCAGCTGCATATTTTCACACAGAATAAGCAGAATAAATGTATTAACTCCTTTTAACCCTTAATACACTAAACCTGCATATTGCAGTTGTACATTTTAATACACTAAGCCTGCATATTGCATTGCGATTATACATTTTCCTAACATTTCCCCCCTTTTAATACTTTATTCGACTTTCAAAACAAGCATAAACAGTTAATGGATTTGGTCCTGGTTTGGTCATGGCCGACACTTTCTGAATTATTTCGAGATGGCTGTCTATTTCATGTTTGTTGTCAGGAATAAAGAAACAGCACTCCTCCTGGATTAAAGCGCATAACCCTCCTTTTGCCGCTAGGGTGAAGTTGAGAGCCATGCGATTTTGAAGCAACACTGTCCTCATGGCTGTGAGTTCATCAGTCACCAATTCTAGGGTGGAAAAAGTCGCATTACTCATTGTCTCAAGAATTTTGGATAGTTTTCTCAGTTCCCAGATCGATTTCACTGCTCCGTATGCTGGTATTATGCCCGCCCAAGATATGACATCATCACCCAGATCCATGTGCGACAGTCCCTTGTCACTCACATGGGCTAGATCATGGTGATATATCCAGGATGCATCAAGTTGTCCCACCGGATTAGCGGGTTTCTTGCTTTCTCGAACATTTCAAATTTTCCCCTGGGGTAGTGTCGATACATGTCGTATTGCTGGAATCAGATATGCCAGAAAACAGCTTCAAGACCAGTTGCCTGGTAGCCATTTATATGCTCTATCACCACACATGAAGTAACAGTCAGGAATTGTGAATGAAATGTTGCCAATTTTATAGTTACCGGGCTTTTGTTGGGTCATAGCCCAGAACATTTTACTATACATGATTTGATTTTCATCAACCGTTTTCTTCCTTTCAGTAAAGTCATTGCTATTGCCAACCTGTAATTGCTGGCCTTCATTTGGCGTGGTGCAGAAATTCCCGGTACAGTGATGTATCACTGTCATATTACAGGTGCTATTTCCAACTTCTGTTTTTCAGTAGTTTTGAAAGCATACTGTTCCTCTTTTTGCCTTGGGTAAAAATAGGGTCACTCTTTTAATCAATGTCACATTCACTGCATCCTTCAGTAGTGCTTGCCAGGTTTGATTCATATTTAAGGGAATCTGTATTAAGGGTATTCCTCCATGTGCAGTAGGAATAGCTGCACAGACCCAGCAATTGGAGATATTGAGGGTGTCTGCATAAGCGTGCTTAATAGCCTGATAAGTATTGAAATTTGAGTGCCACTTTGCACGTTTACTTCATTCCACTTGTGTGGCTGAGAAGAGAAATGGCCACAATAAAAAGATTATTATTACTAATACAGTCAACAGGATGGTCATGCAATATTTCTGCGGGAATGGTTGTTCTACATTCCTGTTTCCTCCGGCTCTTCCAAACAGATGCATTTGGATCTTTCTTGCTTCCGTCATCTTCGCCCAGGACACGTGATCTTACTCTCTGCCCTATAGGACCCCAGCACTGATGATTGCTTCACTGGGTTTGAGACAGATCAGTTCCTATTGATCTGACCCCCCCCTTTTGTATCCAGACATTTGTGCTAAGGGTCCCGATGGAGATGTAAGGTCTTTGACCAGCTTGAAGTTCTTCACCAACTTGCAGTGTGTCAGATGTATCCACAAAGCTCGCTCTGCTATTTTGACTGCAGTAGGTGTTGAAAGAAGCACCTGGTAAGGACCTTCCCACTTTGGCGATGCCCAGTTCTTTCACTTCACGATTTTAATCCACACCCAGTCTCCTGGCGTCACTGCCACTTCCGATGTTTCGGTTTGTTTTTGACCTGAAACAGAATTAAACTGCAACAGATGTTTAGAACTCAACAACTTTTTCATATATTCAGCTAACATAAAATCAGCTTCCTGGTCTGATGACATGAGAGGTTTCCACTGGGGTGTGTAATAAGCCCTCCCATACAGCTTCTCAAAAGGAGTCAGTCCTTTTGCTGTAGGGATGGTTCTCATGTTCAACAGTGCCAGGGGTAAACAGTACAGCCAGGTTTTCCCTGTCTCAGCTATCAATTTCCTCAGTTTGTTTTTCAGTATACCATTATGTCTTTCAACCAGGCCTGCAGACTGCGGATGATATGCACAATGATTTTTTAAAGAAATACCAAAAAACTTACTCAGCTGCTGTTTGGTTTGATTTACAAAGTGCGTTCCATTGTCACTATAGATTTTCTCCGGAATGCCGAACCTAGGAATAATTTCCTTGACAAGTACTTTTGCCACTGTAGCTGCATCTGGGTTTTTGGTTGGAAAGGCTTCCATCCATCTGGAAAACATATCTATAATGACAAGGCAATACTTCTTATTCTCACATTTGTTCAATTCTATGAAATCCATACAGATAGTGTGAAACGGATATGGTGGTGTGGGAAAACTCCCTTGCTTGGGCTTTATCGCCCCCTGTGCATGGTGTTTGTTACAAATCTGACACATTAAACAAAATTTTTTAGAACACTTGGTTCACCAGCTGTATCAACCCCCCCTGTTGAGACATGGCACTGCCCATGGCTCAACAATGCCGCATAGTGGAACAAATTAGAGAGTAGTATTGGTTTCCCTTCCTTAGAGATGTATAGCCCATTTTCGAGGACTGCTCCTCGTTTTATCCATTGCTGTTTTTCAGCTTGCGTAGTAAGTGTCTGCATTGTTTTTAACATATCCAGATTCAAAATTTCAGAGGGTTGTAATTCCTCATTTAAAAGAAATACCTCTGTAGCTGCTTGTTTTGCAGCTGTATCAGCTCTTGCATTACCTTTTGAAATCCTATCTTGTTGCTTGGTGTGAGTTGCACATTTGCAAATGACCACCTTCTGAGGTAACTGAATAGATTCTAAAAGATCTAAAATAAACTGCGCATGATTTATAGGTTTGCCAGTAGATGTTATCATTCCCTGTTTTTTCCACTGTTGTGCAAACACATGTACAGTGGAGAAAGCGTACTGGCTATCAGTAAAAATGTTTACACATTTACCCTTTGCTAAAGTACATGCCCGTGTCAGGGCAATCAATTCTGCTGCCTGTGCAGATAAATGGTGCGGTAAAGATTTCGCTTCTATAACTTCAGTATCAGAGACTACTACATATCCTACTAGGTTCTGTCCTGCAGGGCCCCTTTTGCACGAGCCATCCATGTAGTATGTCACCTCAGCATTATCCAAGGGGACATCTGTAAGGTCTTTTCTAGGTAGTGTCTTTTGCTCAATTACCTGCAGGCAGCGGTGTGGTGTGCTGTCTGCAGGGGTTGGTAGCAGAGTAGAAGGGTTCAAAGTCGTGCATCGTTCAGTTGTCATATGAGGTTGGCTCAATAATATAGTCATGCAGGAGAGATGCCTAGCAGGGGAAAGAAATGCCACCTTTTCTTGCAACAAGATAATTGCGACTGCATGGGGTACCCTCAAAGTGAGGGGGTGGAACAAAACTACTGAAGCTGATGCCTGTACCGCCATTGCAGCTGCAACAACTGCCTGGACACACTGGGGTAGTGACCGTGCCACTGGGTCCAGCTGTGATGAATGGTAAGCAATGGGATGTTGTTTATCCCCATGTTGTTGTGTTAGTACTGATGTCATATAACCCTGCTTGCAATCTACAGTCTGGAAAAAACGTTTATGATAATTTGGTAATCCCAGAACTAGAGAGGATGCTATTAATTGTTTCAGTTTACAAAAAGCCGATTCTGCTTCTGATGTCCATTGTAACAAATCTTGCGTTGCCATGGGTGTCTTATATATAAGGTCAGTTAAGGGTGCAGATTCCAAGGCATAGTTTGGAATCCAGCTTCGACAAAAATTAGTCGTTCCCAAGAAGGACATCATTTCCTTCTTGGTGGTAGGCTTTGGTGCCTGCAAGATTGCCACTTTTTTGTCCTCATCTAATGTTCTACCTTCCTTGGATATCACATATCCTAGGTACTTTACCTGTTTTTCCAGCGCTGCAGTTTGTCTTTGTTTACTTTATGTCCCTCAGCAGCTAAAAATCGTAGAAGTGCTACTGTATCTTCCCTACAATCCTGCAGGGTGGGGGCCGCTAACAAAATGTCATCAACATAAAGTAAAATCTGACAACCCTTCGGTGGATTAAACCTTGCCAAGTTACTTGACATTTCCTGTGAGAATATCATAGGGCTCTCACAGTATCCCTGTGGTAGTCACGTATATGTGTATCTTTTTCCCTGAAATGTGAATACAAACCAGTACTGGCTATCTGGGTGTATCGGTATTGAAAAGAATGTGTTACTAATATCCACCACAGAGAAATACTTTTGTTGAGGTTTTAAGTCATTTAACAGAGTGTGTGGATCTGGTACTATGGGTGCCCTTGGTATTACTGCATCATTCACAGCTTGCAAATCCTGGACCATACACCATTCTCCATTGGCTTTTTTAACTGGAAATAAAGGTGTATTACACGGAGACTCGGGAGATTCCACTAGTACCCCTCCCTTAAGTAATGCTGCTATGATAGGTTTTATCCCTGCCTCTGCATCTTTCGTTAAGGGGTATTGTCTTTTCTGTGGTCTAAATGCTGATTTCGGTGCGATATTAACTGGCCCTGCCATACGGATAAGTCCTACATCTGATTTCCCTGTTGACCAGAGAGTCTCTGGTACATCTCGCAAGGTTTTTTCTTCTTCCTTCAGTAGGAGTGTCCATCAGCTGTCTTCAAGAGAATGCAGGTGCACAGCTGGGTTGGTCTGTGTCACCCAATTCAATTTTTGTACTTGTATTCCCTGTCCTGACAGTTCCACTTCTGTTTGTTTTTCCCATTTTGTGGCTTTCTCCCCTAGGTCTGCCCACTGTACATTTTTATTCTTGGTCAGGCTAACATGTGGTAATTGATTAGATTTATAAAGTGTTAAAAATTCATGAGGTAGCGAACAGCTGACTACACTATCCCCTTCTGTGTCCCAGTACAGGTTACACAGTACCAATCTATTTGTATGATTCTTAAATAATTTTTCTTCATATTCCTTATCGGGTCCTGGTGTATTACAAAAATATAGGGTACAATGTAACAGGTGTTGTTTATCAATGTCGAGGGAGGGAAACTTACTGATAGCTACGTTCATCAACTCCTTGGTCACAGTCCCCAGACCAGTTGTGACCAAGTCCTGACTATACCAATAAAATATTTCACCCCCTGATTGCAATGTAAAGGTGTCAGTTTGTCACTGTGCTTCCATTCCCTGCATGGGTGGGACTACTGCTATACCAAATAACTGCATGAGTTCCCTGCCCAAGAGATCCACTGGGCACTTTTCAGAAACTACAATTTTACTTTTCTGTGTCAATCCCAAAACAGGATCAGTTATTGTAATATTGCGGGAGAGGGACTCCCAATATAGCTGCCCATTAGCTGCTTTGACTAATATGTAGTCAGATGATTCTGAGTTTTCTGGCAATTTGGAGGGGTGTATCAGGTTTCGTGATGCCCCTGAGTCGCACAAAAATTTGACTTCCCTACCTTCCACTGAAAGTATTACTTCTGGTTTAGTATCTGCTAAGTAGAGCTCCAAGCTCAATAAAGCCAAGTCTAGTACTTCATCTTCTACTTCACCGTCATCAATTCCCTGTACTTCCTCTATTTCCCTTTTCACATTCTCATTTGTCCTTTCTGCACTAGCCCCTTCTAATGATTCCTGACTATCATATAGTCAGTCTTCACCTTCCTTGTCTTCCGTAGTTGCTTTCTTATTTTTCTTGCAATCCCTTGCCAAATGTCCCTTTTTACCACATTTGAAACATTCACCCCTTTTCTTGCGTCCTTCAAAGTCTTCTGATTGTTGATCAGACTGCCTACCTCCCTGTGCATTTTTCCTGCCCTTCTTTCCGGGGTGTACTACATAAACTTCCGCTCCATCCTCTACAGAAAATACTTGAGCCTTCTTTTTCTTTTTGCTATTGAAATGCCTTTCAGCATGCCTAGCATATTCGAGTAGTGATTGTAGCCTGCCAGTTCAATGATCAACCATATGTTTTGTAATGAAACTGCTTATAGGTGCCCTACTGCCTTTTAAAAATACATTTTTCGACTGCTGTTCATATGGGGAATCTTGGTTTAGGTCTTCGGGGATCTGCATCCCACAGTGGTTATTAAAACATTCCAGTAGCCTAGCAAAATATTGGTCAACTTTCTCACCCTCCTGTTGGATGCATTGATTAATGCACGTCCAGTCTGCCCTAGGTTTCCATTTTTCAGAGATGCGGTCTGTAAGTCCTTTTACTCTAGCATCTAAATCTGCACTGCTATGAGGAAGGGGTTTCTGTTCAGCATCACAAGGATTCCAATTGCCTCAAATCATGTACCAGTTTGGCCCTACAATTTGTCGAACTACCCTTTCTATTTCTTCCCCGTTTAAATGATAACTTAGTCTCATTCCTTGTAAATCATCTGAGAATTTTCTAAAATTAATTTTCAGATGGGGAATCCCTTCTGTAGCTTTCCGGATATCTTCCGGAGTCCAGGATCTGTATACTAAGATGGTTGGATCCTGATTATCCTGCCCAGCCTGAGGGTTCGGTACTTCTATAAGTGAACATATTTCCTCTTCTTCTTCTCCCACAGGTTGTGTGTCTTTAAATTTCTGCCATGACTCTCGATTACCTGCTTTTGTTCAGGACCTAGTTTCAATGGGATCCTTTATTTTAGCTAGTTTTATAGCATCCCTATCCTCAGCGACCACAGGATATAGCGGAGGTGGATCTACCTGTCTACTCGCTCCATATTCTGGTAAGGGAGGGGGAGGCGGAGGTGCTGTTGCTATTACTAGGTTGTTATCCTCCCTATCTAAAAACATTGTCTGGGGAATTCCTAGCTGTCGTTGCTTTTTTACCTCACCTTTAGAATCAGTTTTAAGTTGTTTAATAAGTTTGATGAGTGAGGATTTTTCCAGTTTTCTGTCAAATTCGTATTTAATAACCCATTTTGAAAAGTATCTGACATTGTCTCTGCGCTGTGACTGCATATATTTTGCATCTTCCGTTAACGGTGGGTCTCGGGATATTTTTGCACAGTTATTACCCATTTTCCCTTACTTTTGATTGTTACATAACTTCACCTTGATTCTCTAGTTTTAACGTATACCACGGATTTTGTTATAGTCTCTTCAGAATGACTACCTAAAGTCTACTTATTCTGTTTCTCCTATGACAAGACAGTACCTTTCTTATCCCTGACTGTAAGAAAAATACAATCTGACAAAAAACAATACACATCTGGTCCCTGATCCTAAAACAGAAAAAAGTAGATTCACCTTACCTAAGCCCACATGATTGATCACCGATTCGCGGAAAACCCGTCCTTCAGTCACAGATCAGAAAGTGGCTGGCCTCTTTTGACGACAATTCAGTCAGAGGACTTTACATATAAGAAGAACCAATTTGGTTTCTTCCCCGTACGGTTTCAGCCACCTGGCCATCTGATCTGAGGTGAAGAGAGGGATTCCAGTCCGAAGGACCAATCTGTAAAGGAAAACACAAAGATCAATGCACATTAGGTTCAAGCAAGGCACCCTTTATTACTTGCAGCAAGGAGACAAAGCATGTAGGTACAAGGTTTGTCTGATTTTCCATAGTTCAGCCTACAGTTTTTATAGTTTTATACAAGTTCACAGAAATATGCTATTATTAGATTTGCTGCTGACATGGTCAAATACTTGCTGTCTTGCAAAAACATGTTTTTTGAGAAAAACAACCTGGCCTTGAGTTTGTTTCAGCTTCCCTTAGTTTCCCACAATTCATTCTCTAGTTCTGATATGATACATTCAAGGTACAGTCCTGGCCTCAATACACTTTCTGCTGACCATGGTGGATTTACAGGCATCCATTGTTCTCTTTTCAGAGCTTCTAGCAGCTGCATATTTTCACACAGAATAAGCAGAATAAATGCATTAACTCCTTTTAACCCTTAATACACTAAACCTACATATTGCAGTTGTACATTTTAATACACTAAGCCTACATATTGCATTGTGGTTATGCATTTTCCTAACATACCCCGTGCCTCAGTGAGGCTATTTAACTTCTCTTGTTGCACCTCTCAGTTGCCTGCAATGTCTTCAGCAACTGCACAATAGAAAAAAAGAGGCATGAAAGTATATTGAATATCTCATTTAATACTGATGGGTCAGTATACTTACATAACTGGGGGATGTCATCAGACCTAAACTCATCCTCCTATTTGCCAAGGAAGTCCTTCTTGCAGCATTTCAGGTCACTATAGCGGTGAAGACAATTCTTTCCATTGCATGGGATGCAACTTGCACTGGAGACAGCCTTGGCTAATCTGTTCCAAGCCTCAGTCCTATACTGAGACACATTATAGCCCCCTGCACCAGCCTACAGCTGCAGCACTTCACGAGGACTGCCACAAATATTCTAGACTCTTCATCACCCATCTTTGTGCTCTAAATTCAGTACTATTATTTTCCACACCAGCCATGCCTGCCAAAGTCAAATTACAATCTCACATTTAACGACTAGTCCATAAACAAGCACGACCATGCCAAATGAATTTGCATGATGGTAAACACAGAGAGGCATTTGCAAACAAAGAAGAAAGAAAGTATTTTGTCAAACAGCAATGAAGGTGTGAAACATGACAATGAGATTTGCCATGTGTAATGCTCAAAATATTCACACTTTATAAAATAGTCAATACTGACAACCTCAATGACTTGACTTGTTATCCTTGGTATTTTTGACTTTAAATAGGATGATTTGGCTCAGAATTCTCAGGAATTACACATTGTACAAAGTTAATTAACCAATGTGGGAATAAAACCTAGAGAAGAAGTAATGCATAATTTCACTCAAGGTGATTATTTGTTAGTGCTCCAAAAGATCTCAATTCCAGCCATCTTCAATACAGATAAACTGAATTCAGTATGAATGGAGATTTACTCCACGTAGTCCTGTATGTGTGCGACTTTAGGAAGTACTGTGAAATCCATTCCCATGAAAGCGGCATTATTACTGTTTGTAAATGTGTATCAGATGGAATGACTTTTATGAGCTGATTAATAAAGGCTGGGGTATGATAAATACATACTTCACTGCACATACTGTCCTAAACACAGACTTGACATATGTGAGGAGAGAAGATAATTTTATCTTAAGCATTTTTCCCATCATAGATATGCATGTGTATTTTTATTCCATTATCAAAATGGTCCTGCTTAAACAATTACACACATTGAACTGTTTCATAATTAAATCAGTAATGGCATATGCTACTTAGATACATTAATCTATCAAAATATTAATGAGACATGTAATGCAATAAACATAATTATAATAGTCATTTTTATGTACTGTTACCTTCCTAATCAAATTGTTGTTAGAAATTCCATTTTGATACCCACTGTAAAAATAAGTGCAATTTGAACCCTGAATCACCTGTGTCCTGCCTCTCAAGGCAGTGCACATATATCTTGTACCACAGAGACAATGACAGAGGAGGTGGATTTTCTCCACTCAGTGCTGTCCAGATTGCAGATGTCCATGGGTTGCATCTAACTCTGTGCTACAGAAGGCACCTAAATAAAATGTTTCCTTTATTTCCTGCAGCAGGTAAGCTTGATTGCATGCTGCTTAGCAGCACGCATGTACCTCTCAACTGTACTGATTTTCGCAGAATGTCCAGATTTTTGTTTCATATTTTTGTTCTTTTTCCCAAATAATTTTAGTTTTCTGGCAAACAATTGAAGGTTGAAGTCAGAAAATAATGACAGATATTTGAGTTTTAGACTTCATGCCCCTCAGAAAAGTCATGCTGATGTAAAACATGTTATTCTATCAACTTTCTAAGTTTGTAGGAGAAATACTTAAAAAAGTCCCTCTTTCGGAGCCTTTCTTGCCCCCATTATTTATGGCTTTGTCCAGATTTCTTGATCTAAGAAGCTGAGAGGTATGATATTGTGCACTAGGCAGGAAATAGAAAAAAAAGCACATGGAATTCGAATGAAAGTAAGTTGTAAACCTGGAGTTATAATTTACACATTCCCCTCACACTGTATTGATTTGAACCCCAGAGCAACTCTATTAAAGTGCAAAATAAACTACATTTACAGCTTCTGCCACAGAAAGAGGCATACATCATGTGCAAATACCTCACTCATTAGTAATACCATGCAGTGTTGACAAAACTATTTGCACTAATAGAAATTACAAAATAAAATTGTTAATTCTTTCCTTCCCCTGTGAGCTCTGTTTGCATTCTGCTAATCAGTGTTGAAATTATACAGCCAAAAAACATAAATAATAAAGCAATAACCGATGATGGTATATTGAAGATTTACCCATGATTGGTGTGGTTTAATCACAAAGGTGAAGCCCGAGTGATTAAACAAAGTCAACCGTGGGTAACTCTTCAATATAACACAACCATGGAGTCAGTTATTGCTATTATACAATGACATTATTTAAGAAAAAAAATACTTTTCTTAAATAATGTCTTTGTATTATGGTGGATTACTGTTCTTCCACCGGTTGTGGTATACTGCTTCTTCGTTTTGATGTACTGCAAATGCATATGGAACTTGCATTCCCACGCATACCCAATACATCACTGGAAGGTTTTGGGGCACTTTATACCAATGGAAAAAAGTCCGGGCGACCAGACCTTTTTCCATTGGTATATTGTGTGATTTACAACGGGCATGCTGGTTGGGCTGGGCCAATCAGCGTGCACGTTTTCAAATAGTAATAAGGAGTCATTGTATAATCATTTATATTCCACACAACAAAACACAAGCTGCATTTTTACATTTCCTGCAAACATTCCAAGCAAAATGTGGCTTAAATACGTGCATCATCTTTCCTGTTTATTTAAATTCATTTCATTTAACCCATGTGCTACAGTAATGCTTAGAAGCAGTGTAGAATTTCTTTTCTTACTGCTGTTCAGAATGCTGTAGCAAAGTCTTGTGCCTTATGAAATACACTACTGATGGCAAGACAAGTTAAATTTTTCTACATGTACTTTGGACAGTGGACTGTCATTCACTGTTTTGAAACATTGCCATTCAAGAGTGCACAGTGCCAAAAAGCACGCAAATGAGAAACACAAAAAATAAAAAAATAGACAATTGTCAGTAGTAACAAAGATAGGGTATTAATAATGAAAAGGACGGATTGTGAAATTCCCCAGATCTGTGTGTGTGTATAACCTGATCATATACTCAGAAAATATCCATTAACTATGCTAGACAGCACACTATGTGGATTTGAACCCGCAATTCAGTACAATAACAACTCACACTCATTTGTGTTTATCCCTCTTTGCTGTCAACACAGGACCAGAAAATGTTCCTTTCTCATTTGCTCGAACATGTCTAAATCAATTAACAAATGGTTTACGCTAATAATAGCCTATACCATATTAATGTGAGGTTGCCAACACTGGCAAGCTATTTCTTCTCTTTTTTTTCTGAGCATCTTCCTCTCCTCTTTGTATTTTCTAGTACCTGTGTATTTTATAGCATAGGTGAGATTCAGATTTGCAGAATCTAGACTGTTTGGCATTATCTGTGCATTAATACCAGCCATCTTACATTAAGGGGGGCCCCCTGCACCACTATAGCAGAAGAGTATAGCAAAGGACCTATCGGAGTTGGAGATTGTTGGAATAAGGCTCAGTGTTGAGCATTTCCATTGGCCAGCTTGTTTAAAAATTGTTTAACGTGTTATAAAAAAAAGGGTTCTCACAGTTGCTACATAAGCTCAGCTTTTGCATGGGTTTGTGCCTGTTTTAACACAGCTCCACAGAGTTTGACAACCAGACACTGCTTTACTATCTTCATCGGAGCAATCTGAGGCATCTGTTTGCACATAGCGCACCTTCACGCAGCACTGCCCAGTGGAGGTAAACATTGGCATTTATAGATGCAAAAGCTAAAGCAGATTTATTTTCCCTTAGAAGCTGCCTATGCGCCAACTGAGGAGTCCCTTAAATCTTGTTTAGTTTCTCAGAGAGCACTTCAGCTGGGCTTTCTACAGCATTTGCTACTTTACCTGAAATCTCCTAATCCCTAATAGTCTCATACCCCTTGAGAGCCCAAATAGTATAGACCCAGCATTAAGCCCTCAATTAAACCGCATGCTTCCTCATTAAGGTAAGCAGATATATGCCTAGTATTATGGATTGTCAGTTTTCCTACATTTCTCCTGCCAGCCTAATTTACATGGGTATCCTGAGGCAGTGTAACAATTGCCTCAGGTACACTGACAACCCACTACTCCTAAATCACTCAAGCTCAATTTGTGAGAGATGTATATACACTAAGAATTTAGAATCCTTGCTCTCTCATTCACAGAACAGTGACACTGAACATGTTGTCAGCCCACATACTACCCCTCCTGCAAAAACCATGATCTCAACACATAAACCATCATACAGGGAGGTATTCACCAGAAATTTACCTAAAGACCAGAGACCTCAGAAACACAAACATGCTACGCCTAATAAAGTACCTACAGCACTCAATACACATAAAACCACAAACACAAGTGTCTCACCTAACAAGCCCCTGAAGCAAAGCAGATCTAAACCAATTTTGTTTAGTCATAGGGAACTGTATAGTAAGGCACACAGATGTCCCACTCACCAGGCTAGACAAGGAGAAGATTATGGTCAGCTGTCTGTTGGGCGCTAGGATCTACTAGATCACACACACAATCAAGTATCTCCACAACAAGTACTGTTATGACTCCATCATAGTTCATGTTGGTGAATGACTTAAGACGTACCTCACTGGATTATATGAAGAGAGACATGACTGAGATCTCTGAATATGTGTCTCAGGCAGGTATGTCCCTCACCTTGAGAAGCATACTGCCCTCACCTAAGATGATACCACAATATAAACAAAAAATGATTGACTTCAACAATTGGCTTAGTTTCTGGTGTCATTCTAAGGGAATCCAGTACCTGTCAGCCTAGGATGGCATGGTAGATAGATAATGCTGCTTTGTCAGAGATGGTCTTCATCTGTCACCTCTGGAATTTCGCTTATTGGCTAAGGCTCTTGCATCCCCCATAGTGCCTTTTTTAGGTAATGTCACAACAACAAAATTCTCAAAGTAAAAATATCTTCAAAAAGCAACCTCAAGGTTATGCTGCTAAACACTAGTAGTCTATACCTAAAACTGCACTCACTGGAAGCAGCCCTCACCTTAGAAGATGCTGACATCTGTGCAGTCACAAAGACTTGGTTTAAGGTCACAGAAAGCACCCCAGCCATACCAGGTTATAATGCCTTCCACACAGTCAGACCACAAACTGAAAGTGCAAGAACTAAAGGAGGTGGAGTATCAGTATTCATCAAAGATAAATGCACCTCCAGATTGGTTAAACAAAACAATTCCATTGAACTAATCTAGGTCTAACTGAATTGTATTTAAGACCCCTGTCCAAGTTATTGACAGTTAAAACACACCCTCCATTAACAAGGATACCCACACTGCATACTTGGATCTAGTTTAATCATTCAGGATACAACCAAACACCCTGGTTTTAGGTGACTTTAACTACCCATCTGTAGCTTGTGTACATTATACATGTACTAACACACTTGCCCAAAAGTTCTTGGACTTCATCAACTCCAATGTCCTGGACCAGTTGGTTGACACCCCTGTAAGGGGCCCAAACATTCTGGATCTGGTTATCACTAACATGGGTGATTGTTGCACCACCCCATGTGTGTGGACCTCCCTAGTGAGGTCTAATTATAAATCAGTCTCATTAGAAGTAACAATAACATCTGACCCCCCCCCCCCCCCATTAGCAGCAACTAGACTAAAAAAACTTCTCCAAAGCCAATTACAGCCTAATACGTGATGGCATTAATAGCTTCATAGCCCCTGCCCTGACAGATGGAATGGACACCTATACTGGGATTTACACCAATGCCTTGTATAAGCATCTATACAAATATATTGACTCAGCTATACCTGATAGGATCAAAACAAGATCCTCAAGAAAGAACAAACTTACCTGATAGACATCTGCTATTAACTGGTTATACAATAAGAGAAAGAAATTGCTGTCCAAGAGCAGAAAAGAGTAGTCTCTGAATTGGAAGCATTCCCTCCTCCACTTAAACAAGCAAATAAGACACTTCATAAGGCATTCTAAATCTTACTATGAATCCAATTAGCCTCCTTTGTGAAGGATAACCATAAGGCCTACTTTAGCTACATAAGAAACCTTAAAGGAAAAACCCAGATCTCCACAGAACTGGTTGTTAATCGCACCACATATACAGAATCCGCAGAAATAGCCAAACTGCTAGCTGACAGGTTCTTGAAAACTTCTACTCTCTGTCTCCACCACATGTCCCCAAAAGCATCCCTACCACCTGCCCTCCACCTAGTATCTCTAAGGAGCAGTTCATAAATACTCTCTCCAAAGCCAAAAATACAGACTCTGTAAGACCTGATAATATCCCAAACTGCTTTCTAAATGGATTAAAACAGGAACTAGCTGCACTGCTGGGTACTATTTTTAACCACAGCCTAAGCACTGGTTTTGTATCTGCTGAACAGAAAACAGCAACCATCATCCTGTTACATAAAGGAGGCACCTCCACAGACCCTGGGGACTATAGACCCATAAGCCTGACCAGCCTAATCTGCAAAGCTATGGAAAGAATAATCAAGGACCTTATCGACAAAGATATAGGAGACCTCCAAATGCTTGACCTGACCCAGTTTGGCTTTGTTAAAAGGAGATCCTTTCTCTTAAACTTGGTAGACTTCTTTGAGATGGTCACCAAAGCCCTGGATGAAGGCAAGTCCTTGCATATGGCCTACCTGGACCTGTCCAAGGCCTTTGACACTATTCCCCACTCAGGCATCATCGATAAACTCACTCAGCTGGAGCTAAACCTATATATTGTCTGGTGTGTTGCAAACTGGCACACTGATAGAACACACACAGTAAAAATAGATAAATCTACCTTCACCAGCAGTTCCATAACCAGTGGTACTCCACAGGTATCCATGCTGGGGAACCTATTGCTTGGAATCTACTTATCAGATGTACAAACTAAAACAAAAGGCCTATGGCTAAGAAAGTTTGGTGATGATTGCAAATTGGGTGCAATCATCAAGTCCCCAAACTATGTCAACATCCTACAAGACAGGCTTAGATAAATGACTGATGCCAAAGTCATGGGCTTAAACTCAATGGAATAACATGCATTATCATCTCCTTTGGCAAAGGCAATGTCCCTGCAGAGCTTTGCTTTGAACACCATATCTCCAAAGGGGTAAGAAAGCCTTTCTATGTCGCCAACCTCATATGTAAGAGCACTGCATCCAAAACAAAAGAGGTCATAACCCATATGTTCTCCTCATTCATCAGTCCAATAATAGAGTACAATGCTACCTTTGGTATGTATGTTACCAGATACCTGCAGCAACTGAAAAGACCTCAAAGTTTTCTTACAAAGAAAATTCAGGGCCTTCAGCATATGTCATATACTGAAAGACTGAAAACACTGTCACTATAGTCTGTGTCGTGCAGACTACTTAGAGGTGGCCTCTGCCTTGCATATAACTCAATCTCAGATCCTGCTCTAATGGAAATGCTGCACATTCATAAATGAAATGGTATAAGATGCATTCACTCTAGGAAACTCAATCTAGTTTGTGATATCAACAGGACTTGCTGGAGAGACAGATATGTCTCACAGAGGTTACCTCTCCTTTGGAACAAACTTCCAATTCAGGTGAAGCATAGCCCCCTCGCTGACCCTATTTAAGCATAACTTATATGAATGGATGGGAAATGGCAAATTCATCCTGGGAGTTTCATCTTTGTCCCTCTTGGACAAAGGCAGTAGTTGTTGATTTAGTTCTACTTAATACCGTGATATTCTTAGGAACAGGGGTTGCACTTGGCTAGGGTTGTATGGGCCTTAGTGCCATTAGTCTAGTAACCTCCTATGATCATACAATCTTATGATCTTCTCAACTTAACTGCAGAAATGTAGTGTTATGGCCATTTATATGTATCTTTGTTTCAATGTATAATATATCTTATCAGCATCTTTGACTCATTTTAAGCAGAGAATGGACAGCGTGCTCTTAATAAAGGATATTGATGTTGTTAAGTTTATTCTCATACCTCTCAAGCTGCTTACACTTTTTATTATATGTATATTCTGAACTTCAGTCCTGCTTGTTGTTATAGTCAAAGCAATCATTAACACTTGTAAGCCATTAGCAGCTAACAATTGTCATTGCTCCTCCCTGCAGTGCTAGGGTGTGTGCATGCAATCATGTAGCTACTTATACCATGTTTAGATCCCCCAGATCAATTGATTTTTTTTGTATTCAAGAATGCTAATGATTTCACACCTCATTTGCATCTTTAAAGTGCTCAGAAGGCAGAACCTGCACTATATAAAGGTAGTAGTGTAGCTATGGAAGTGTAAGGAGGAGAGGCTGACTGGATAGAGACAGGCCGTTACTGCTAAGTAGCTTGGAGGAGATTGTTCTACACATAACTGCTCTATTTCTTAAGGCATGTTTTTCCTCTTCATAAACTACTTTCATGTTTGTATTTTGAATGTATTTCAATATGACATAGAACAATGAATTTTGATATGTATGCAATTTTAAAAATCCACTTCTGGCACTGCACATTTGTCAGTTAAGTTACTATGATTAAATCACAGCATTATGTTATCATTTGCTATTGTGAAGTTCACCATGTACTGTAGACAACTGTATTGTGTTTATCATCCACTTGAAGGAGTTGTGCATCTGTAGCTAATGGAGGTGTTAGGCTTCTCAGATGGCCCATGGCGACCTCCACAACAGTGGAGAGACCAATGAGAATTGTCTGGGAAGTTGGATTTTGAATGTTTGTATAATTATTGATAATCCTGCCATCTACATTTACACAACTGCTGTTATTATTACAGCTATGTTAAC
The DNA here is from genome assembly GCF_019279795.1 of Protopterus annectens. Classification (NCBI taxonomy): domain Eukaryota; kingdom Metazoa; phylum Chordata; order Ceratodontiformes; family Protopteridae; genus Protopterus; species Protopterus annectens. The sequence continues at coordinate 683,440,775 of NC_056746.1, forward strand.
AGAATGGATATAATGCGTATATATTAATTTTTCTTTATATATATATATATATATATATATATATATATATATATATATATATATAAGAGGGCTCCCTTTGCTTGTGTGTGTGTGTGTGTGTGTGTGTGTGTGTGTGTGTGTGTGTGTGTGTGTGCACGTGTGTGTGTTGTATGTGTGGGCTTGCATGTGGGCACATATGTGTGTGTGTGTGTGTGTGTGTCTCTAGTCCAAAATTATCATTCTGTGTTCAATTGTTTTGTGTTGATTATAGCTGTGCTGATTTGGTTTGAGGACAGTGTTTTCTGTGTGTACTACAAAAAAAAAAAATATATATATATATATATATATGTATATGTGTATATATATATATATATATATATATATATATATATATATATATATATATATATATATATATATAACTTTTTTGTGCGTCATACAGGCTTATGGAAGCTAGACTATCTGGCTCATGAAAGCCACCATTCAGTGATGCAAAGAATTAATTCATGATTGAAGCCTTACGCCATCATGGATCCTTCCCGCTTGATAAAGGCAGAGGTGATGTGTCATCCAGAAAAAGCATATGGCAGTAGTTGATCACTGACATAAATGCAGTGGGTGGATGTACCAGAAATTATAATAAGATGTGACACTGTGCCACTAATATGATTACAGATGCATGCAGGAGGGCAGCTGAGATAACACGAAAACAGATGGCTCTGAGTGGGTCTTGCTAAGGAACTACCAATCCCTGAAAATCAGCATTTCCTTTCCACTGTCAGAGATCCAGACAGCTCAGCAGAAGATTCTCACAGACTCCTTGATGTTGGTGTTGATGTGGACTACAGGCCAAGTGGGTCCCAAGAAGAAATCACGGGTATGTTATGTATATATATATATATATATATACATATATATATATATATATATATATATATATATATATATATATATATATATGTCTAATGCCATTCTTTATGTGTTACTACTTCTATATCTGAAAACATCAAGATGTGTGCCTTACAAGAGAGAAATGTGCAGTATAGATTGTGTTGGGAATGGTCAGTTTGGTTGATTCTGAGATATTTCTCAAGAGAAAGATATGCAGAGCATTATTCTCTTGCCCTTGTGACATTTGCATTGTGAAGCTTATTAGGTTTAGTTCCACTGTCTTTCCCTTTTTCCAAGGACATCAGAATTATCAAATGAAAGACTATCTGCAGATGGTAAGCAAAAAGCATTACTTATATGTAAGTCTGAGGAGACAGTAAAAAAATATTCTTTTAACATCTGGAATTGTTTATTATAAGTGCATAGAACCATGCTTTGATAATTTCCACTCACTATTTATCTCTAACTCGTGTTTTCTGATTATTATCACAAGTGACTCTGACAGTGGCAGAGTAGAACTGTTACCACCTGATATCAGAGTAGCAGTAGCCTTTGATGATGATGGTGGTGATATAGAGACACAATCAGAGAATGAAAAGATTCAGTCTGACACTGAGGTTGTGATTCGCACATCCACCAGCTTTATTTTGGACACAGTCAGTATGCCTGTACATACTGTCATTCATATGGTAATTATGATGTCTGGGAAAAAAGGGGGAAAGCAGTGGAAATAAGGCTAATAAGCATCACAATGCAAATGACATGAGGGCAAGAAAATAATGCTTTGCATAGCTTTCCCTTGAGAAATATCTCAGAATCTACTAAGGCCTCAGATATAAAACAGGTTGAGGGAGGCATAGCTAATCGAGGTAGTGTGGTTATCCCTGTTTTAGAGTTGGTTGAATCTGCCCACAGCCATTGTGAGGGCATGGCCCCACACAGGAGGCTTGCTAAAAGTGCTCAGAGGAGGCCTACAATCCACCCTCATCAATATACTGTTGCATCTTTACGTGCTAATGGATATATGTAGAGGCATCATGGAGGCACAGGTATGTTCCACAAGGGCCTCAGAGGAGATTGAGTGAGTCCTAAACATGGCACATTCTGACATGCATTACTGTCTCAACCATGCGGATGACTCATTGTATAGGAAGATTGACATGCTGAATAGGGCATTGGCTGTGATGGAACAACTACTGAAATTGCGCTGGCATCCACATGAACATAGAGCTGCAACATCCTCTGCTGTTAGCCGATGTGGCCATGCCAGATCCCACTTCTGTTGTGGCGCTATTTCTACTGCTTTGTCAGTGATTGAGCTGCCCATACCTAGATGTGATGGGCCACAGAGTTGTGGTCCTGAACATAGTTGTGAAGAGAGCTCATCCAGCAGACATCACTCATATTCAAGTAGCACTCCCACTTCAAACTGGGGATGTTGAAGTGGCAGTGCAACTCCTGACAGAGAAAGTTAATGTTGTCGAGAGTGACAACACTGAAATGACAACTCTGCCATACATGGCTCACGCCTGTCTGATATGACAGGACTTAGTGCTAGCACCAAACTTGATTGTGTTCCTGCAGAAACACACACACACACACACACACACACACACACACACACACACACACACACACACACACACACACACACACACACACAAACAAAAACTGCCCATACAGGCCTGTACACAAAAATGTTAATGTTGATGGGGATGTTTTTGTATTAGTGGCCCTAAGATATGTCCTAGTTTACTGAATGCCCTGAGTTTCTTCATTACACACACTCACTACTTTGTTGTCATCCTTGGCTTACTGCCCCCCCAACCCTTTGCAAATGATGATGACTGTTCCATGCCCTTTGTTCATTTGGGTTTGAATTAGGGTTGCATATATGTCTATTGTACAGAATGGATAGCTAAGAGAGTCTTTCTCAGTATATTGATTATATACATATTTCATACTTAACAGGATTGTGGATGCTTCTGTAAGTACTAATTTCAAAGGCTTTTTTTTTCATTTACTATTGTATATCATGCATTTAAAACAGTGATACTGTTTTCCTGCTTATTGTTCTACTTGTGATACTTCTGATGTAATTGTCATGTTGACTGTTTTATGTACAGTGAGAAAGTAACCGGCTTGATGCCAGTTATTGTGTCAATACATACCTGTATATTGCAGATTTCATTCCTATAAGCCAAGAATGCCATTGTTGGCCACCTCACACAAGGTCTGGCTGTGTACATTTATGTCTGACAGTATTCAGGTAGTTTATCTTCTTACACATTTGTTGGTATAACATACCTTACCTTGACATTACTGCAGTTACAAGTTGTGTGCTTTGTGACTGACTCTGTCTGATACTATCTGTACACACACATTACATGAGCAAGTAAAGCTTGTGGGCATCGGATAGCATTACGTTTAATTTTTGTATGTGCCTAGGTTGTTATTTGCATTTCTTCACTGGTAGGTGTGTGTGCAATCATTTACCTCTCACTTGCTGCATGTGAGCACTAATGTTTGAGTTATAGATGGTGAGTGTGTGTGCTAGCCTTTATCTCAGGGCAATGGCATATTGTGTACACTGCCCTCTGCAGCTTGAGATTCTCCCTCAGAATCCTACTCTGTATGTGCTGGAGGTACTGGCCCTGTCTGTGGTCCAGCAATATGTGGTCCTGGCCCTTGCTGTGCCTGTTGCAGTTGTTTCTTCAAGATAATTTTGTGCAACATGGCACAGACTGTGAGGAATTCTCTGTTGATGCCTTAGTCATACTGCAGGGCACCCCCTGATGTGTCTAGACAGTGGAACCTTGACTTCAGCATGTCAAATACACACTCTATGATGTTTCTAGTTTGAGTGTGGGTGTCATTGTACCCATCTTTTGTGGGTTTGTGTACATTTTTGATGGGTGTTATGAGCCACAGTTCCAGTCCATAACCTATATCACCCAGTAAATGGTCTTGGGAAACTTCACCCCTAGTAAATAGTATGTAAACCTGTGAGGTGTGCCATAAGTTGAGTCTTGATAACTGCCTGGGTTGCCTGCACAGACAGTGGGGATGATCCCTTGGACAACCTATCAGTTGATTGAGTGGAACCCCTTCATGGTGACATATGCCCTTCCCTGTCCAGCAGGTGAGGCTTTTATTTCTCTGTTATTGCATGGCCCCCAAGACTTCAGGGAAGTATACTACAGCATAAAATTCCTCAGGTGTTCTTGCTTCCTCTACTGTGGTGTTGGAAGATAGATGTATTCCTTTGCATTTTCTAGCATAATATTTAGATACTGGTGAAATATTCGGGAAGCTGAGGCCTGTGACACTCCTAGTGTGTGGAATGTACCAGTTACTAATATCCTTAGTATTACACATACCTTAGTTTTCACTGGTATAGGTTCCCCGTGATTTCCCCTGGGTCTAAAAAGAGGGCAGCAGTGGTTGCAGAGTTCCTGTAGTCTTTTCCTATCAATCCTGTATTGCTCTATTTCAATATCATGCAGTCCATGAAAGGATACACGGGGCCTGAACACCCTTCTTCTCCTTGGATGAGGCTTATCAGCAGAAGTAACAGCATAGATTTCAGCCTGTGGACATTCAAATGCAAGACAGCAGTAGCCCTTTACATTGCATTTTCCTAAGTGCGACAACATTCATAGCAGAGGGCTGTACCCTCTGGCTTCACTCTATTGCATTGGTTAATTAGCATGTAATTCAGCTGATTATGCTTTCATCAGCATATTGTGATATTTACATTTCTTTGGCAGCTCTACATGATGTGTAATACCACTCAATGAATACAAAACTGTGTGATAATATGTGTGCATCGTGATGCAATGAGCACATGATAGCAATGAGGAAATTAGCCATTCTTCATGAATACGGCCTGGTATTTATTAACATTTTCTGAACTATAACAAATAAAAATTACAATTATACACACACACACACACACACACACACACACACACACACACACACACACACACACACACACACACACACACACATTTTTACACACACACACACACACACACACACATGCACACACACACACACACACACACACACACACACACACACACACACACACACACACACACAAATATATGTGTGTGTGTCTTTTGAATTACATCTCATATGGTTAAATCCAGTAAAGTCTTTCTCATGGTAGAAAAGTCAGAATCCAGATTATAGTATTTTAAGATTTATGAACATTATTGTTTCCACTTGTGTTGCTATCCAGTCATCTTATATGGTTTTATGATCATTTTCATTAACTTCAGCATGTCAGTATCAAAGTAGCTTTTGAGTATACTGTTGTATTGTAAATCAGCATTTGCCTGTATTACATCTATCCCTATACGAAAGATCTAACCTCTTTACTTCATAATTGTTACTTCGAATGCAATTGGACATCTCAAAAAGATTAGCTTCTACAACAAATGAAATGGTGGATTCCCAGCTGCTGGAAGTAGCCTGAGCTATATCACTTTTCAGGAGAACAGGTATAAGATGTGCACATAATTACTGCATAATTTAAATAAGGCTGAGTTGGAAAAGCTGCAACATAAGGGGAAGTAAAACAGAGGAAGGTATTTCCAGGATTTAATAAAACCCATGTAGGCACAGTGTACAGCCTACAAGGAATGTATCCATGTACACGGCCACTGTTCCTCTTGGCAGCAGACTATGCATATTAATGATGGCATGCTACTGAGGGGGCGCCGAGGAACATGGATACTGAATCAGTGTAGGGAAAGGTGTAGCAGCTACCTGTGGCTGCAGATGAGTGTGAGGCTCCCTGTAATGCTCCCTGCCACTGTTGTAATGTTGTGAAGTGTGTCAACTATATAATAAAGCTTTTGTATGATGTGTTATTTTTTTCAATATTGTTATTTTTATTATTTTTTACTGCATATTTGTGCAGTGAGACATAGATTGGAGAGCAGCAATGCCAAGCTGCACTCACATATAGATATCTGGTACCTAGCAGACATCTAAAAATAGAAACCGGTTGTAATTACTTATCATAATTAAATATAACATTTGTTTTTATTGACGATTGCGCAGAATGGAACAGAGTGCAGCAGAGCTGAGCGGAGCTCATACATACATGCAGACAACAACCAGACATCTAGAAATATAAGCCAGGTGTAATGAATTATTTATTTATAGGTGTATTTAAGCATGTCTGCGTGCCCCAGCACAGTGCCCATTAAAGCTAACAGGTAGCCTAGTAGTATATGTGAAGGTATACTAATTTTTATAACATCCAACTAGCTATGTGGGTAGGGTTATAGTCTTATGTGTAGTAAGTCCTGGGTTTGAGCCTAAAACAGGCAGAATATGTCTGTAAATGAATGTACTATTTTTCATTAATTTTATTACAGTATTGATAATTTTGGCACTGCTGCACTCTGGTAAGCACTGCTTAACCGTGTTAAATGTTAACGGCAACTAATGTTTGCACAGTGCTAAGCCTCACTATAACCATTGTTCTGCAAGGTTTTGCACTGCTTGGCTTCGGCTTAGCTGGTTTATGTGCTACTAAGCAAAGTAGCACTTTTTTGAATGTTGCTGAATGATATGTAAGGGTGGGAAAACAGCCTATATTAAGCCCAATATGTGGGAATTCTGAAACAGTTATTGGAGTTCATTCAACTGTTGGTATGGCTGGCGGTGTTGAGTGAAAGTGTGCGCGTTTGGGCACAACATTCAGGCATTCAGGAATCCAGGGTCATAGTTGGCTTCTTATTAATAGCCATGAAACCCAGCTGATGCAGGGTGGATTTCAGGGTGCAGAGTGCAAGGTGGAGGACTGGGATCATTTGGCCAGGGAACTCACCAGTGTTACTGGTATCCCCTGCACAGGTGAACAGTGTCATCACCACCATAATGACCTGAAAAGGAGGAAGAGGGAAACAATGGACACCTGGACATAGGAAGCTCAAGCTGGGCATGCTCCATAAGTATGTAAGTATGTCTTCCTCTCTCTAACTAATATGCAAGCTGAAGGTCTGTAAAATAGGTATGCATAATGGTGTGCTTCTCTCCCAACAGCTGCAGCTGAGAGGGCTCACAATGTGGAGTCCCATGTTGAATGCCTGTCCAGGCTGCGCTCTGAGTGTGGTAAGTATGGAATTAGTATGCTGACTGCAGTGAAATAAGCAAGAAATGGTAAAGCATTTACTGCAATAAAGTATACACAAGAAAACCTGTACTGCAATAAATAGGCATGTAGAACTGTAGTGCAATAAATGGGTAATTAGAGCTGTAGAGCTGTAGTGCAATAAATGAACAATAAGAACTGTATATCAATAAAGCATCAGCAATACCAATAACAGTAAGAACAATGCTGTTCACAGGATTGTGTTTTGTCAAACCCATTGTAATAGAGCTGTATGCATTGATTGTCTATGGTAAGGTGCTGCAGCCAAGTGTGACAATGTAATAGCTGTAGCCAGCAAATATTATGGTCTGCAAACTGTATTGTTCAACCCATAGTCATGTCCAAGGCTGTCTCCAGGCCAATATTGGTCACATAATGCTCTCTCTTCCTCAGACAGCAGGTAATAAAGGTATATGGGTGAGGTTGCCTAGTCCATGGGCAGATATTGTGGGTGGATTTCATAGATATTGCAAACCAATAACAAGAAAATGTGTTCACTAGCATTGTGGATTTTAAATACAGCTTGTTTTCACATATGCAGTAAGGATGTATTCCATGCATGTGTGTTCTACTGTCACTGCAGTCTACTGTAACAATATAATAGTACTAGAATGCCAGAGGGATGTCCTGTAACTTGTATTGTTCATTTCATAGTATAGTTCCAGGTGATCTCAGGGCAAGTATCAGTCATTCAACAGTTAGCAGTGACTCAGTAGTTCAGGCTGTTAAATGTGTTGTATGCAGCGCATTTTGCCACACACAGTCCTGGGTTTGAATCCAGTGGTATATAGCAATAAATTTTCAGTATCAGTCATGTAATGCATAAAAATAATAAAAGTGGCAGCAGAAGCTAAATGTAGGCAACAAATTGAATAATACTGTTTTTATAAAATAAAAACTGGTTTAACAAATTAAAAAAAAAACAGTAAGTGCTTTTGCACAATATGTGTTTCATCAGACCAACAAGTATTCCATTACATTTCACACTACCAATATAACAGTTATCAAATCAAGGCAACATATTTATTACCTATGCAAATCTCTAGACTTAAGCACAGGTCTTAAAGAAACCTTACCATTGAGACCAGGCTTCTTATCTGCCCATAGCCTCACTATCCAGTAAAGTTCTTAAGATCCCCTCCAGGAGGCCCCATGTACACTGTTTCTATAGCAATAAAGATAAACGCATGTGATAAACCATATTCTAATATATGTCTAGCCAACATGTTTCTGTCACCACATTTCTTTATGTTTTATACATATATATATATATATATATATATATATATATATATATATATATATATATATATATATATATATATATATATATATATATATATATATATATATATATATATATATATATATATATATATATATATATATATATATATATATATATATATATACACATATATATATATATATATAAATTCACATATCCTCTCATAAAAAGGACAATGAGCCTTTCCTATATAAAAACTTGTACATGCCTTGCACATGGCTAAATAACCAAATTAGGGGTCTTACAATTAGTCTGTACCTTGAAAGAGAACTTCTGTTTGAAAACCGGATGAATAAAAACATTGGAACTATCTAGACAAGTACACATCTTACACCTACCACATCCAAATGTTCCTTCCAAAACAGGACCTGCTCTATGACTCAACATATTATCCCTATAACACAAATGGCATTTGAGGGACTTCTTATTTTTGTACCTAAAGAAAGGTCTCTCCCCTACTACCTCCTTAACTCGATCATCCGTTGTCAAAATCTGCCAGTTTGACTTAGTAACAGCATGAATCTGTTCAATATCACTGGCATAGGACATGAGTAATGGAACAAATCCTCTGGTCCTCACACTCCCACTATCCATCAGACCTATATGACCATCAGAGAAATATGGTTTAGCAGCGTTTGTTCTCAATCGCTGAACTTCTTCAAGCATTGTCTCCGCTTCATGTCTATAACTCCTTTTTCCAAAATCATTCTGTATGGAGGTTAAATCCTTGACAAAACCATCGTCCAAATTATTCAGATGTGATACTCTCATCCCCTGCCCTTTAAGAATGTTTCTATAGAGATGGGGTGTGTGCATACTAATGCGGTGAAGGACAGTGTTCTTTCTGCAGGATTTTCTATATAACCTGGTTGTAAATTCCCTTTTATCATCTTTGAATATAGAAGCATATAAAAAGACAGCCTGTTCAATAGAATAATCAGAAGTGAATCTTAAGAATGTAGTTGTGGTATGCAAATATGAAACAAAATGCTCTAATTGTGTTTCATTGCCCCTCCAAAGCAAATAGATGTCATCAACAAACCTTCTATAAAATATGACAGAACTAGTATATTCATTGTCACTCAGCACATATTGATTTTCCCAGAAGGCCATAACCATATTGGTATAGCTATTGGCTCAAGAAGTGGCCATGGCTATGCCAGTGCTTTGTATATAGTTTTTATCATGAAACATGAACACATTGTTCTCCAACACAACTTCAAGAAAAAGACAGATCAAATCCACCTGTTTAACATCATAATCACTATATGTCATAAGGTAATGTTTGATCATATCTATCCCTTCAAAATTAGGAATGCTGATAAATAATGATTCCCCATCCAATGTGACCATCAAGCAATCATTCAGACCAATTTCCACTCTCACAAAATAATATAAGTCCCTCAAGAATTGCTTCATATCTCTGAGTACTGTATTCCCCTTATTCAGAACATTTCATAATTGCTTGCCAACATAGATAGAGAATGGTTCTGTCAACCACCCTCTACCTGATACAATTGGTCTAAAGGGTGAACATCAGACATTCTTATGTACTTTAGACAACCCCTGAAAACTGGATACTCTACACACAAATATCTAGAGAGCTCTTCTGTTATCAAAAATTATCCAAACAATCATGTACAAGAGAAAACGACGACTGAAGTATGGTGATAGTATAGTTGACATGAATCCGTTCATACACTGTTCTATCAGACAACATAATTAACATAGAACCTGTATAAAACTGATGGTCCATAACTACAATTGCACCCCTTTGTCCGCTGATTTTGTCAATATGGGATCATCATTCTACAAGGCCAATAGCGCTTGTCTCTCACCTTCACTTCATAGGTTCATATGTTCATAGGTAGGTACTAGGTTATTGGCCCTAGGGCTTGTATAAGTCTAGCCAAAAAGGTACTCTGGCTTTTGCCACCCAAGAAAATTATTTTCCTGTGCCCCTGTCGAGCAGAGCCACAGAAATGATGCCCGTGGTGAATTTCCTATTTCCCATTCAATCATCAAGATTTTTCATGAAGAGTGCTAATGAGGTGCTTTGTTTGACAGTTTGACATAGGTAGTCTGTTCCACAGTATGGGAAGTCTCGGGGACAGGAATCTATCCCTCCAGCATATTCTGCTTCTTGTGGTGACAAGGTTTAGGTCCCTACAGTGTGTAGCTCAGAGGGATTGGGATTTCTTTAAGTGGAGCATGTCCAACAGCTGTGGGTTTGACATAGCTTTGTATGTTTGGCAGAGATCACCTCTGAGTAGGCGATATGCGACGGAGTAAAGCTGGAGTTTTTTGAGACAGTCTGCATAGGGCATCTATTTGAGGCCAGTAATTCTCTTTGTGAGGGATTTCTGTGGCCTTTCCAGTTGTTGTAGATGTCTTGTAAGGTACATAACAAAAAGGGTTTTATACTCTATAATGGGTCTAGTGAATGATGAGTAGAGGGTAACAATGACTTCTTTTTTTCTGGATGAGAAACCTTTTGTGATGTGCCATGTAGAAGGATTTCCTGACCACTGTGGCAATGTGATTATCAAAGGAGAGACTACTGTCCACCTGTGTCCCAAGGTCTCTTATCACACTTTCAGTGTTAAGTAGACTACCACCTATGTGGTAGTTCACGGGTAAAGAGTTTTTACCAAAGGGGTTGACAATGCATTTTTTGGCATTGAGCTTCAGGCCATGGCTTTGGCACCAGGCATCTGTCTCAGTGAGGCCCTTTTGTAGGATGTCCACGTCATTAGGAGCTTTGATTATGGCTCCTAGTTTGCAGTCATCTGCAAACTTCATTATCCAAAGACCTTCTGTGTTAGCCTGTACTTCAGAGAAGTAGATACCAAACAGGAGAGGACCCAGGACTGAACCCTGTGGTACTCCACTTGTCACTGGTCTGAAGTTGGATTTGGAGTCTGCTACTATCACAGTGTGGGTTCTGTCCATGAGCCAGTTGGCAACCCATCTTGTGACATAGGGATTTTTACCTAGTTTAGTGAGTTTATCTATAATTCCAGAGTGGGGAATAGTGTTGAAAGCCTTGGTTTAGGAGACATGATCTGCCTTTTACAAACCCAAACTGGGTGGGGTCCAGAGTTTGGAGATTACCAATGTCTTTATTTATGAGTTCCATGAGGATACATTCCATGGCCTTGCAGACCAGGCTAGTCAGGCTAATGGGGCGGTAGTTCCCAGTGTCCATTGTGCCTCCCCCTTTGTGAAGTGGGATAACCATCATGGTGCACCATTCAGTGGGCACAAAGCCTGAGGTGGAGGCTATGATTGAACATGGTACTTAGGTGGGGTGCCAGTTCGTTCGGTAGTTCATGTCGAATGCAGCCTGGAATATTGTCAGGTCCCATGGATGCTGTGTTCTTGGCTTTGGAGAGTGTGCTTTTTACCTGTGCAGCCATGATTACAGGAACTTTGCATTCTTCCCGTATAGAGATGGGCCCTCTAGGGGGTGAGAGGATGGTAAAGTTAGCACTGAACCTGTCTGCCAGGATGTTGGCAATATCAGTTGGTTCTGTATATTTAGTGCCATTTTGCTGTAACTTAGAGCAGATCTGAGTAGCTATAGAATGCTTTGTGGTTGTCTTTAGAGTCAGTGGCAATTTTGTTTTCGTAACTAACTAAATTACAAAACTTTCTTTTCAAACCACCAGGTGTCAAGAACATAGTAAAAAAATCCTGTTCACATTTTTTTACAAAACACCTCTAATACTGGGTCTAACAGAGGTTGATGCACACTTGGCTTTCTAAAACACTGACCGATATCATTAGAAAACAGCATTTTCAACATCACATTCCTACTAAAAAGTTTCAAATTTATCAATACTTCCGAAAGTTCCGAAGACTGTGCAGGAATCAATGTGAGGCTGCATTCTAATAAAGACAATTGTGTTTCATTCAGTACCTTATTAGATATATTACAAATTGGGTTCCTATTACCTAATCAAACTTCCAGAAGTTCGAAAGCTGAAAATGTCGAAGCCAAGGAAGTCCGAATTCTTTCCCAGGGAAAGAATTTGGTTGGACATTTCTGCAGCTTCGACATTTTCTGCACTGTGGTGTGAAGGTTACAGAACAGGTTAAGGTAAGTGTGTGATTGTGATGGACTTTAGGGTTAGGGCGCGGGTAAGGTAAGTGTGTGATAGTGATGGACTTTAGGGTTAGGGTTTGGGTTAAGGTTAGTGCATAGGTAGTTGTGTATGTAAGGTTTAGTGCAGGTTTATAAGGTTTTTGGTGTGCTTGTGTTGTGTGTGTGTTTTTCAGAACAGCTAATTTTTTCCCTGGAAAAAAATTTGCTGTTCTGATGTTTCGATGTTATTGCATTTTGATCTTCCAAGTTTGAACATCTGGTGTTCGAACTTTTGGAATTTTGATAATGTAATATTAACCCTTATAAATCACGGACTGATGTTCTCCTCCACCATCACTTTAATGTCGTGGATTGTGATCCCTCTATCTGCTGCCATCTCTGTTTTCTCCCTCTGCTGAGGGATGTCTGCCTGTTGTCCATTTTCACTTGCTTGACCGGTAGCAGTAAACACAGCTCGGAAAAAAATGGTTGAGAAGTGTAAACTTTCTTACTGACATCAGGTTGGTTTACAATGGATGTCCCATCCACTTGTGTACCAATCACAGCAGGTCCTTGAGGTGGTGTATGAAAGGAGCCATTGGTGATGGTAGTTGCCCTAGACACCAACTCCTCACTTCTTGTTTTGGCCATATGACTGTCTATATTCAAAACAGTTTCAGATTTAGGAACATTTTCACTACATCAGGGCCAGGTAAAAACATGGCCTGTTGATAATCTCTTATATCAAGCCCCAATTTCCTCATTTTTTGTGTCTTTAGGCAAGTCTCATATGCTGCTATATTATCAACAGTCTCATCAAGAGCTATGAGTACCTCCTTGTTGGAGCCACTCAACAACTGTTGCTTTCTAAATTCAATACTATTTAACAATAAAATCTGGAGCATTTCTCCCCGGGCCTCCGCTGAAAACAGGCTCTGTGGAACCTAGTCGTACATTCCCGGTCAACAAATGTTAAATAAATAAATAAATAAATAAATAAATAAAAAAAAATAATTAATTTTCACTTGGTCTAAAAAAAATCAATCAAAAGACGTATATAGTTAAGACTGTTTTCAAGATTCAGCATTTGCCACTTTGATAACAAGTCAGTATAAGTCTCACCATAAGTGGGCATTTTAGCAATTCTCAAACCTCTCGGAATGACCTGGTGAAAGAAGCATACCTCTAAATGCAATCATTGCCATTATAACTGCTTCAATTTGTATAAGTCATTCTCCAGCCCTTACAAAACATTCACTGACACAGCATTCTCTTGAGATTACAAATTAGGTACTGTCTCTGTCTGTATGTGACAATAAGATAGTAAAGGGTTGTTATTCAAATGAAAAATTTCATGAGCCGATCTTGCTCAAAATTCCTGTTATTAGCACCAATTGCCACATAATCCAACTCCACTCCTTGATCAAAGTCTTTGGCCATGCCCCTGAGGAGTAAATAAAATGAAGTAAACTGCAAATCACAAGAAGAAACCTTGAATGGATAAACTGGTACAACTTAAATGAAATAATGCATAAAAATAACAAAAGTGGAACCAGAAGCAAATCATAGGCAACAAGCTGAATAAAACTGTTTTAATAAAAAATGAGTATTCCATTACATTTCAGGTCTCAATGATAAGGTTTCTTTACGATCTGTGCTTAAGTCTAGAGATTCGCATAGGTAATGAATATGTTGCTTTGATTTGATAACTATTATACTGGTAGTTTTATTTAAATGTGACGTAATGGAATACTTGGTCTGATGAAGAACGTGTGAAAGCACTTACCAATTTTTTATGTGTTAAACCAGTTTTTATTTTATTAAAACAGTTTTATTCAGTATGTGGCCTACACTTTGTTTCTGCTGCCACTATTATTATTTTTATGCATTATTTTGTTTAAGTTGTACCAGTTTATCCATTGGAGGTCTCTGCTTGTGATTATCAGTCATGTAATGCTCACATTTTCTCTCTTGCCAGGAACACAACCAATATATGGGTGAGGTGACCCATATTATGAGCAAGTAGTGTGTTTAGATTTCACAGAATGTTAACATCAATTCCATGATTGTGTTCATCAGTATTGTTGAGTCATAAATAAAGCTGTGTAACCCCAGTATGGCTGTATTCCTAGCATGTCTGAACTAAGTTAATGCAGTCAATTATTATATTACTTGCAGATGTCCCCTGCAGTTACAGCTATTGGGCTCTACTCCCATGACTGCCAGCTAAGGCATGATGCCTGTCTAGATTACTTAATGTGCACAAACATGCCTCTCAAGTGCCACAATTTCTCATAATGCAATTAAAACTGCCTAATCCGTCTGTCACACGATTAGCAGATAATTTAATACATGGAATCCAATGTATTACCAAATCTGTTTACAGAACACTTGGGTAGTTATGTAAGTCCACATTATGTGAAAATGTTCTGTGTAGGGGTATACCTCCATTTGTTACTGCTTGGCTCATACTGACCCATGGTAACAGCTTGCGAGGTATTTATGTGCTACATCAGTTATAGGAGAATTGTAGTCACTGTACTGAAACCTGACACTACACATCTGTAGAGTATATATTTCAGTGTATTGAGGGATATAGGCTGCAATGTCAGTAATGTAAATTTTCTGTCTCTCCCCATCCCTTATCTTCATTTATTTATTACTGTTATTTATTGTTATGATTTAATATTCACATAATTCATTATACTAACTATATTTTGGAAAAAACGTGTTTCATTATTGATATGTTTTATTATGATTTAATAATATGTTTTGTTAAAATAACTATATTTTGGAAAATGTGGTCAATTTTTTTATTGTTACGTTTTATTATGATGCAATTTTAACATATTTGTTAAACTAACTGTTTTGTTGGCCTAGTGGTTTACCTTTTACTGGCATGCTGTTACCAGGGTCTATATTACAATGTAAAACTCACAGGAGTACAAACATTGTAATATCGAACCCAAATATTCGAAATACGAAAATAGCGAAGCCACGGCACACTGATTTTTTTCTCAGGGAAAAAAATCAGTGGGCCGTTTTTGTGGCTTTGCTATTTCCTCCACTGTGGTGTGATCTTGGAGTTGGTATATTTAAGTAGGGGGGGTGTGGGAAGCGAAGCCCCCCCACATTAGTTTAAGTTTAAAGTGTAAGTTAAAAAATCGCTGTTCTGTGTTTTCATAATTCTTGGGTTTCAAACTTCATGGTTTGATATTACATTGTTCGAACTCCTGTGAATTGACAATGTAATATAGACCCCTGCTATCATACTAACTGTTATGTTACTTAAAGATAATGTTGCACGTTATACATTAATATGTATTTGGATGAATATGTATGATGTTCGAGTCTGCATACTAACATTGGTTTGGTTATTACTAACCGTAACGTATTGCTATACCTCATTTCCTACAGAACGTCAAGGTAGGCCAGTTTTGACTGATCCCCCCACCTTGCCTCAACTGGCTTTGGCACGGGTCCAAGCATGTCTAGGAACCAGACCAGCAGTGCCCCCTCTGCTGCCCCTGCACTACCTGTGGCATTGGGTAGTACCACTTCAGGGGACGAGGCCAACTCTGCTCTGGGAGTGGTGGCAAAGGAGGTTTTGTCACCCATGTGGATCTGCTGGTCCTGGTGTGCAGGATAGTCCAACATGGCTATGACTGCTGCCTGCATAGGATTGAGGGCATGCTGGCCACCCTGGTGGGGCAGTCTCACCCTGGTTCCCAGCCATCAGCAACAGCCACCCTTGGTACAGTGATGGAACAGTGTCGACAGTCCCATGGGTGGGGATGTGAGCCATGCTGCTACCATCTGGAGGCACATGGGACTTGGATTCCACAAAACCCTCCTTATTCAAGGTGTTCACCCCGCCTCATGTGTCACACACTACCTCTGTCTGCTGCCTTGTCTGTCTTATCTGTTTGCAAATGCATCCTCACCTACCCAGCTTACCTTCTCCACATGTAACTATGTACCTTCTCTAACATTCCACTCTCACCTTAAAAATAAAAAATGGACACCTGTCCCAAAAAAAAAAAAATCGTCCCATACATAGCTTTCCATTTCATACACGTGTCCATTGGACACACCTAATTCAGTCTATTTGGCTTGACAACACAGTTAATTTGTCCTCACCCCTGTTTCAGGGTTTGAAAATCCAAATTCATTTACAAATTCTGTCAAAGTGCACATTTGTTGCTGTACATGAAATTGATAGCTATGGTTCTTTCCTACACCTTTCCTGCACATCCCTCCCTGCCTTTCATTATGTCATTCCCTCTGCTTGCCCCCATTTCACTACTTTCCTATCTCCCCTTTTTTTCTTTTCTTTATATTTTTTTAGCCCAGAGCTGCACAACAAACTGCATTGCACAGCTCTGCTAAGCTCAGCTAAATAGAGCTATAATGACTATAAGTATTTCTAACAGTGTAAAACACATGTACAAAATAAACACCTCTGTTGTCTTTCGAACTCGAAACCATCACACCTGCAGCACACTGCCTTAACATGTCATGCCACGCAAATCTTAACTAAAACAGGTGGTTTAAACAAAACATAGTAATTCCCAGTTAGAATAATTAAACGTGTTTGAGTGGAGCTGTGCACTGTGCAGCACTAACTGGAATAAAAGGAAATGGGAAAAAAAGGAGTGTACCTTGGACTCTGGTGCAATAGTACACCACTAGATAGCCAAAGACATGATAATGAATGCAACTGAGATCTGTGATAGCAGGTAAATGTGGCCTTTTATCAGCAACATGTAGAAAGTCACCTGCTAAGGCATTCATGGCAAAATACATATTCAACTGGGACTCTGGTGCAGACATACATGCATAAAAAAAGTCACAGTTCACCCGTAGAAGGCCAATTCCTTTAATGAAAGAAACAATAAATAACATGAGCGCTTTCGTCTGTAAAAATACAAACTTCATCAGATAAAATCCCACTATTACTGAAAACTTTAAATAGTAAAGTTTTCAGTAATAGTGGGATTTTATCTGATGAAGTTTGTATTTTTACAGACGAAAGCGCTCATGTTATTTATTGTTTCTTTCATTAAAGGAATTGGCCTTCTACGGGTGAACTGTGACTTTTTATTACTAGTTTTGATCCATTTTCCGGTTTTTGTGGCGTTTGTATTTGGCTTGTTCACCCTACAGAGCCACCTGATTTGGACTCCTTCAGAGTGACTATCTTCAGTTCCGAACCAGAAAAAACAGTAATTATTTTGAAATTTTATTATTTTTTCGTTGTCCCACTATATTGACATAAACTGTTGCTGCGAATTGTTTTGACTGTTTTCCATGATGAATCAATCACCTAATGACTCTACCCTTTTGGGGGCTGATAATATACTGGATTCTAGTGTCATGCTTATTCAGACCCAAAACGAAGTTTTTCATTTGAGAGAAGAATTGTCTTCTCTCCGAGGAGATTTAACAAAATTAATTGACTTGTTTTCCCAGAAAGAACCACCGGAGGGAGCCGTTGCCATTCGTAATCCATCCTCCACGGGTCCGAATCTGCCTGTGACCTCATCTCCCACTTCCGTGAATGGAGATCTCGGGGAAGGAACGAGTACAGCAGGCGAGGACCAGCCAAGGAGAAGAAATACGAAAACTGGCGCTCCAACTTTACAGGACAATATTCAACACAACTCTTTTTTAGAAGCAGGAGACCTTCGTGGTTTTTCACGATCCACGAACACGAAAGGTACTGTTTCTTTTTCATCTAAAAACTGTACAAACAACGGTTCAGTCCCCTCTGCTTTATGTTCCGATACAGGGCCTGACTCCATTCGTAAAACTTCTTATAAAGCTATTTTGGAAAATAAATTTGTTTTCCTGAACAACACCAGCAATGGGAACTGTAATGTTGCCGGAAAACCTTCAAATGGAGATGAACATTTTGTTTCAAGTCTTAGAGACGCTATTTACAAGTTTGAAAAATCCTTATATAAGTTTAAATGTTTACAAATTGAAAATAACTATCTTCACCTGTGTTTAAATAACAAGATAGTCCCTCAGGGGCTTCGTTTTTATAAATATCCCTTTGGTATTTCTTACACTGACAACATTATTAAAGAATTTCAGGGTTTCTTTGATGAATGTGGTTTTTCTTTAGTATTAAAGTTAACAAAATATAATGAAGTACATTTGAACAGTTTATTGACAGAAGTTAATTATTTGTATCAAACCATCATTAATGATTTACTGTTTGATCAATATCAAGGATTTGTTGAAAGAATTTTAAAAAGGATTGATGTTAAAGTTGACAAAGTATTTGAAAGGAAACAGAAAAAATTCTTCAGGGATAAGGGACAATATGAGAATGGGAAAAGTTACCCTCAGCCTATATTTAATACTCAATCTGTTCCACCTGGACACAGGGAGGGGCACAACAGGAAAACAGGCCTTTTTCCCTATGACAACAGACATGACATGAGGAATGAAAGAGGTTTATTCGAGGATAGAAATTACACTAGGGACACCTTTGTTTCACATTCACGTCCCTTGGATGAATTGGATTCTTTTCAGGGACCGAATGAAGTTTTTTTAGGTCCACGGAGGTCAGAACGCCTAGCCAACAAACACCAGAACGCCCCCAATTTAGACTCCCATTCAAAAAATCAGGATTGGAACCACAGAGGGAACAGGGGGAGACAGATGCTATAAACATACATCCCAATGGAATAGTTTCCGAATACCATGGATATAAAATTTACAATTACACAGATGTGAAACTGGAAAAAACTCATTTTAATTTGTTTTCTAAAGGATTTAAATTTGTAAAAAGTTCCAAAGGAGATTTGGCTCAAATTTTAGTAGATCTAAAACTATTCCTCAGAAAGTTAAATTTTACAATTATACATAACAAAGGGGTACCTAAAAAGTTCACGGGGAATACTGACAACCATGGTATCATTAGAAGGAGTGTATACAATCCCCCCCTCCATCCACTTTTAAACACTTTTGAGAACGTAGTCACTAGAGAAATATATGAATCTTATGGCAAAAACACTAATGGTTTTTGGCAGAATTACAATTTAAAAATAGATGAAGCCAAACTTTTAGAAGATTTAAAACACAACAAAGATCTACGTTTCATGGAACCTGACAAAGGTGGGGGATTGGTAATTTTCAGACAAACGGACTACAAAAATGCCATAAAAAATATCTTGACACAGGAAGATACGTACAGTTTGGCTTCCTACAATGAGATTCAGACTGCTTACCATAGAATAGATTCTCTTTTTGAGGAATACTTAGTGGAACAGTGTATCAACCAGACCACCTACCATTTTCTTCGACAACTTCATCCTATTATTCCTGTTTTTTTTGGGATACCAAAAATTCATAAGAACATGGTTCATCCCCCATTTAGGCCTATAGTTTCCGCCCGCGGATCCAAAACTCATCCTTTAGCAGTTTTTATTGATCAAAATTTCAATAAAATAGTTAACCAACACAAACATCTTATCAAGGATTCATGGGATTTTTTGGGAAGAATTAACAATGATTTATGGGCCAAAGAGAGTCTTTTCATCACCATTGATGTGAAAGACTTATTTTCTTGTATCCCCAGGAAGGATGGTTTTGAATTTTTTGAGGCAAGCATTCACAAATACTCAGAATTAACATTGGATAGGAAATGTTTATTATTAGAACTAATGGAAACTGTTTTAAATAACAATTTCATTATTTTTGAGGGTGTTTTTTACAAACAAATAAGTGGAGTTGCTATGGGGGCGGCTTGCGTCCCCATATATGCTAACTTGGTTTTATTAGAGTGGGAAACTACGTATATTTTTGAGAGTGCCTTTTTTGCCAAAATAAAAGCTTACTTCAGATTTTTGGACGATATTTATGTTATATCGGAAGGGACCCAAGAAGACTTTGACCAATTCATGTTTTATATTAATGAATCTACTTCTTTCTTGTCTTTTACCTACCAAGCCAATAGGGAATTTATCAATTATTTGGACATTACACTCACCAAAACTCCTACTGGTTTTAAATCACAAATATATAGAAAACCAACCTGGTGTAATAGTTATCTCCACTTTGACAGCCAACATCCTTACTTTCAGAAAAAAAGTATTGTAAAAGGTCAAGCTGTCAGAGTGGCGAGGATGACATCTAATTTTGATGACCTTACACAAGAATTCTTCACCTTGGGTAAAATGTTTTGTGAAAGGGGTTATCCCAGTGAGTTAGTTGTGGCAATATTGACAGAGGTCTATCAGGGATGGGGTACCCGGTTTAAACCTTTACTTGGGCATCCCAATTCCATCACAGGTACATCAGAAGTTAGATCTAAAGAATTTATGGGATCATGTTCTATCCAACACAACAATTTTTCTTCAATTTTTAAGAGAATTTTACAAGAAAATTGGTCCATACTCAAGACAAATACTGAGATAATAGAAATTGTAGGAAATAAACCTACTTTTATTCATCGAGTGGGTAACAATTTTAAGAGAACCTTGGAAGGAAGAGACCACTCTTTTCGGAACACCAGGGGTACTCACCCATGTGGTCGCTGTGCCCAATGTTCTTTTATTAATACTTCAGATAGCATTAATTTGAATAATGGTTTGGATAGTATGGTAAAATTCTGTAGGGGCAATTGCAATACCTCCATGGTTGTGTATTTGGCCACTTGTTGTCATTGCCCATGTTTCTACGTGGGCAAAACTGAGCGTCATTTGAAAGAAAGGATATATGAACATAGAAATGACATAAAAACTAAAAAAGAAACAAGTGCCTTAAACAAACACACCACTTTTTTTCATTTTACCCCATCTTTTAAATTTGGAATTATTGACACAGTGGATGTGGAAATTAGAGGAGGAGATCCCAAAAACATTTTGTTACAGAAGGAAATAAGATGGCAATTGAGATTAAAATCAAATATTTTTCCAGGTTTAAACGAATACATTAACATCAAAGCCATCTTAGTAGGGAAGGCTAACATAGTTTGAATTTGTTTAAGTTCCTTCCAGAAAAAATATATATTTATATAAATACAAGTTCATATTTATATCTATTTTCAAACACAGAATTTTTAATTTAATGATGTTTTTAACACACTTGTGCAATTAATATTTAGTTTTTATATCATAACAATGTGTTTTCAATAAGGGTTATTTCAGCCTTTTCAGGCTTCAGGGTTTTGATGTATTAACATTTTCATTTGATTCACCCTGTTATTTTAAGATTTTGAATTGATTAATTGTTTTATTGAAAGTAAAATCTTATTGGACAAATATTACTATTTAAAGTTTTCAGTAATAGTGGGATTTTATCTGATGAAGTTTGTATTTTTACAGACGAAAGCGCTCATGTTATTTATTGTTTCTTTCATGGCCTTCTACGGGTGAACTGTGACTTTTTATTACTAGTTTTGATCCATTTTCCGGTTTTTGTGGCATTTATACATGCATATAAAGCCATACACATACTGATGGATGTAGAAAATGTTAGTCACATCCTGTATGTGTGCATGTATATCTTGCAAATGGATTCACTTTATAATCTCAAAATACTAAAATATCGAATTTCAGTATCTCGAGACTATAAAGCCAAAAAATCAAAAACCCAAAACTTTAAAACTGTGAACTTTCAAACCACGAATGTAGCAGAAACAAAATACTACACCACACAAACACAAATACACCTACCTGCCGACACTACAAAAAAACAAACTAACATACACAAACACAACAAAACTAACACATGCACAAACAATCTTGCAAAAAGCAGGGGGGAAAGCTCCCCTGCACCTCCCATGTGGGGGTTGCACCCCCCACACTCCCTACTTATATATACTAACTCTGAGGTCGCACTAAACACACAAACACATAAAACTCACCACTACACACACTCACACACACTAAAATCCCTACCCAATAGCCTTATAAAACACCACTTACCTCAATCCCCAGCTAAATCCACAAACCAGACCACATGTCATGTACATGAACACATAATGGCAAATGCGACATTTCCGCATTTGCTATTATGTAGTTTCACGTAACTGCACTTTTGTCTTTATAGACTCGAAATACTGAAATTCGACATTTCAGTATTTCGAGATTATAAAGTGTAACCCTTGCAAATATACCTACTCTAGCTGTGACTCAGTAGCTCAGTCTGTTAAAACCCTTGCATACCATACATTTTGCCACACATGGTCTTGGGTTCAAATCCAGGGTTGTTTTGCATTTCAATTACATTATTATGAAGACAGCAATTAATGCATGACTCATGCACTCATTATCCACACAAAGCATTGCAAATTAAATAACTGTTTTTTCAGTGCTGAAAGTCACAGACCTGCAGATAGGGACACACTTCACATATCCATATAGCATTACTATATATCACCTAGTATTCTGTTATTGACACAGTTGTCTAACATACATACCTTAAACACATGCCACATTTGGAGTGTAAAGGGTACCCTCACACTGGTTCTGCCTCTACAATAAGAATAACACAGCTGACACAGATACACCTACAGCTTGTTTTCCTCCAAAGTGTTCACACTCTGCCTATGTCTATTACCTGCAGCAGCAGTAGCTGCAGCCTGTGGTACACACAGCTCTATGTGAACGTTTCTGCTACAGACCTACCCTCTGCGATGATGTAGTCTCCTCACCCCAGTTAATGTCCATGTCAACAGCTAAGAAAGGGGCCTTGTCCTACATGAAGGCCTAATATAGTGCAGAGTAATTGCATGTCATTGGCAAATGATACTGCAACTCAGCTATTTTGGCTGCAATTACCATATCAAAGTCACAGATTGGTTTAGAGGCAATTACCTACTAATGAGCAACATGTTAAAATGCAAGCAGCTGGCTATGGGCAAACATTCTGTATGAAACTTCCCTCACACAGAGCACACCTTTGTAACACAGTAGTAGTAGAACATTTCAACAGAGGAGTAATGCACTCCACCAGGTATGTAACTCTTTTTTTTGTGCATAACAGGATGCAGATGGGAGGATAGAGGTATGCTGAATAGGGAGTATGGCAGTAAGCCTGTCTTAGACCTGTGGTAATGACATGTCATTAATACCCTACTGTCTTATACATACAGGGGACATACAATATATCAGGGTTGCATTGTCTTTTGTCATTGTGGTACACTGTTGTTGTTGGACATCCCAATATAGTGGTTGTAATATCACACTGCTATTTATCTGGCACTGGTCTTATGACATAATATTGGGTGGCTGGCCTTAGGGGACACACCACTGTGGACTGAATTGCTGTGTGTATGATCATACAGCAGAATCTCTCATGACACACAGGGAATTATCTCAGCAATGATACTGTCTTGGTTGTATCCACATATAGTATGTTGTCACACTGTGGGGTATGAGATGTGTGACCAGGCAGTGGATAGTGCCGGCCATTTTGTTCTCACTATATCTGTACATAGTGGACATCCATGTATTTGATCCTGTAATGTGTTTCCCTTTTGGTGTGTTTCAGGACTAATGCATCGCAGAAGGCATTCCCCCTTCTCAGATGCAGAGAATGAACTTATACTTCAAGGACTATGGAGGCATCATCCACATCTTCCTATCCAGGGGGATGCATAATAGGGACCAGCAGGCTGCATTATCGGGACACCTTGTCTGGGATGTGAATGAGACTGGCCACCAGGACAGGGTATATAAGCAGGTTCAACACAGCAATACAGATATGGTGAATGCTGCACAACGAAGGGCAGCTGATATAGCCAGGGATTGTGCCATCACCAGTGGAGGGCCTGCAATGGAACAACCACTTACTGCCACTGAGGAATTCCTGGTGAACCTAGGGCACACGAAAGCTCCCAGGCATCCATCACACCATACATTGTTTAGGTGGATGCCACAGTGTCCACAGTAGAGGAACATGCAGTTAATCTTACTGTGATCACCATTGTAATACTGTTGCAGCCATTTTGTCATACTGTACATACCTTTACGTGCTTGTCAGGTCTATGTGCTGTGGGGGAGTGTTTAGCTCAGTTGTGCTCTCATACCCAGAATGTCAGCAATACATCAAGAAACACAGTAGCTACTGTACATGTGAGATATATGCAGATATTACCTTGTTGTGTTGCAGTTACTGAAAGTACCTCACCCTCACCTTTTTACAGGTGCATCAGCATTTGTCCAAGGTTGTGGTCCTGCTTTTAGTAAGCTTGATACTGTTTTGTTATGGAACATGCATACTCTATTAAGGGTGAGGGCAAGGATAATGCCCTAAGTACAGGTAATGTTTTGTATAACCAGAGTAGAATGTTTGTAAGTACCAGGCTAGAACAGTTACCTAGGTGTCCTACAGTGGGTAATCACGGAAGTGCAGTTGAATGAGCAGAAACTCATTTGCCATTATAGTTCAGAGTGAATAGGCCTCAGGGTATACATGAGGCAATTTATCCGGCATGCTTTGTACATACTGAAAGGTCGATGGTACATACCTTAGGCATTGAAACTTGTATTTGTATATATTTGTTAAGATAGATGTACTGGGTTTTATGTTCATAGGTTCATAGGTTCATACTAGGCTATCTGCCCGAGGGCATTTATAAGCCTAGCCCATAGTTTTGTGGCTTACGCCACCCCTTTAGTTTGGAGAAACTATGCCCATTATTTTGCTGTGCCTCTGTCGAGCAGTGACACTGAGGTAACCCCTGGGGTGTATCTGTGATCTCCCATCCATTGGTCAAGATTCCTCTTGAACAAGGCCAGCGAGGTGCTCTGCCTCACATAAACCGGGATTTTGTTCCACAGCACAGGGAGTCTTTGGGTGATGAATCTATCCCTCCAGCACGTCCTATTAATAACCGTGTCGAGGTTTAAGTCTCCGCCCTTGTGGCTCTGAGGGATCTAGATTTTTGAGATGAAGCATGTTCATCAAATCTGGGTTTGACATGGCCTTGTATGTCAGGCATAGGTCACCTCTGAGCAAGCGGTAAGCAACTGAATATAACTGGAGTTCTTTCAGTCGGGCAGCATAAGACAGATTTTGAGACCCTTTATCCTTTTGGTGAGGAACTTTGTGGCCTCTCCAGCTGCTGCAAGTGTCGGGTCAGATACATTCCGAATGGGGCATTGTACTCGATCATTGGTCTGATGAGTGATGAGTATAGGGAGACTATGACTTCCCTTGATCTAGATGTGAATCCCTTCATGATAAGGTGGGCAATGTAGAAGGTCTTCCTAACTAATTTAGCAATATGAGTGTCGAATGAAAGGCTACTGTCAACCTGGTTTCCCAGGTCCCTAATAACTTCTTCTGTGTTCAGGGGATTGCCACCTATATGGTAGCTAGGGGTAACCTTATTTTTCCCGAAGGGTATGACTATGCATTTCTTGGCATTTAACTTTAGGCCATGGCTCTGGCACCAGTTATCCATTTCTGTGAGACCCTTCTGAAGGATATCTGTGTCAGATGTGTTTTCAACTACGGCGCCCAGTTTGCAGTCATCTGCAAACTTTGTCAGCCTTAACCCTCCTGTGTTTGCTTGTACTTCAGAAAAGTAGATGCCAAACAAGAGTGGGCCCAGGACTGAGCCCTGTGGGACACCACTTGTGACAGGCTTTGAGTCTGACATGGTGCCAGCAACTCTGACCCTGTGGGTTCTGTCACTCAGCCAGTTTGCAACCCATCTTGTAATGTATGGGTTTACATTTAAGTTGATGAGTTTTTCAATGATACCCGAGTGAGGTATTGTATCAAAAGCCTTCGCCAGGTCTAGGTAGGCTGTATGGACTGCCTTTCCCTCGTCAATGGCCTTGGTGACTGTTTTGAAAAAGTCAACCAAGTTTAAAAGGCATGATCTGCCTTTGACAAAGCCAAACTGGGTTGGATCCAAAGTCTGCAAGTTCCCTATGTCTTTATTTATGAGATCCATTATGATCCTCTCCATGGCTTTGCAGATAAGGCTTGTCAAGCTAATGGGACAGTAATTTCCAGGGTCAGTGGAGGCACTGCCTTTGTGGAGTGGGACCACAGTCACTGTGCGCCACTCCTGGAGTGCGTATCCGGAGGTGAGACTAAGATTAAACAGCTGTCCTAACTGTGGGTTTAATTCCTCATTGAGTTCATGGAGCACACAGCCGGGGACACCATCAGGTCCCATGGATGCTGTGTTCTTTGCCTTGGAGAGAGCAGTTCTCACCTGGGCGTTAGAGATGTTTGGGGGGCTACAATCATTTGGTATAGATATCTCTCCTTTGGGGAAGTTTGCACTGAACCTGTCAGCCAGTATGTTGGCAATGTCTGTAGGATCAGTAATCTTCACATCATTTTGAACTAATTCTGAGCATATCTGGGAGTTTCCTCCTAGGTTTCTGACATAGCTAAAGAATGCCTTATGGTTGTCTTTAGAGTCCTTAGCTATTTGTTGCTCAAAATTACCTTTGGATGATGTTATGAGAGCTCTTAGCTTTCTACTTATAGTGATCAGTGGTGTCTTACCTTTTAAGGATTTTGCTCTATCTTGTAGTAGCTTTCTCCTTTTGTTGTAGAGTTTGTTTATGGCTGGGGTCCACCAGACTGGACGCTTGCCTTTGGTACAAAGAGTCTTTGTTTTGCTTGGGATTGCCTGATCCATGCAGCCCTGCAGGTGCTGGTAGAAGGCATTTGTAAGTGATTCAGCGGTTTGAGTAATGTTAACCGCCGGCTCAGGGGCCTTAAAGGAGACCACACTAGTCTTTAGAAGTGTGAAGTCGGCTTCGAGAAGTTCTTTACTGTGGTCTTTTTCATTTCGGTGCGGGCGGGATGAGGACCTCCAGCGAGATTAGTTTGTGATCAGATCTCACCAGTGAGGGGTATACTTCCGGCGTTGAACATTGTGCTCCCATGTTCGTGATGATGAGATCAAGTATGTTTTCTCCTCTTGTGGGGATGGTGACTAGTTGTTCCATGGCATTTGAGTTTATGAATTCCAGGAACTTTTGGGCTAGAGTGTTTGGGCTTGAGTAGTGTTCCCAGTCTATATTAGGGTAGTTGAAGTCACCTAGTATGATGGTGTTTGGAGATACATTTATCCCCTCCAGTGTTTTCAGGAAGGCCATATGAGGTTCCCAAGTTTGCGAGGGTGGCCTGTAACATGCTACAAATTGCAGAGCAATCTTGCCTATGGTTAATTGCACCTGGATGGTTTCCGATGCATCGTGCGATGCCACCAATCTTGAGGTGTGGGTGTCCTTGATGAATATGGATACCCCTCCTCCTTTCTTGGTATTGTCCGGGTTTTGGGGCGGAGCATGATATGAGGTAAAACCTGATAGTGCTGGGGTGCTCTCAGGAGCCTTGAACCAGGTTTCTGTCACAGCACAGACATCGATGTTCTCCATACTGAGAAGGGCCTTGAGTGCGTGCATCTTGAGGTTGAGACTTCTGGCATTGAGCAGCATTACCCTTAGTTTTTTTTCTTTGTTTTGTTCTAGGGTGGTAGGTTTAGAATTTGAGCCTTGCCTAAAAAAGGCACTATAGGGGTGGCAAGAGCCTTTGCCAAAATCCGGAATCCCAGGGGTGACAAGTGCAAGCCGTCCCTTGCGAAGCAGCGTGGCTTGTCCAGCATGTCATCCCAGGCAGACAGACATTGGATCCCCTTTGAATGACACCAGAGTTTAAGCCAATTGTTAAAGCTGATCATCTTATCTCTGTATTGTGGCATCATTCTTGGTGAAGGTAGGTAGAATGTGCTGTGTTATCAGGTATAGTGTCATGGCCAAGTGTCACATGATTTACCCGATGTGCTTGTTATAAAGGCCTTGAGTCAAATGTGTAGGTTGTCATGAGGAAGTCTCTGTGCATGAAATAGGAGATGAGAGTGGTAATGCAGTTGTGGATCCTCATTATTATGACTCTTTATGGATTTCCCATACATAATACTGCAGGTACTCAGTACTGCTTTTGTCTTGGTTTCCACAGGTGACCAGGGGGGTTGGGGTCTCTTCCTTGCAACAACTAATGTCAACGTCTCATTGGACCCTGATGATGATGGTGGCCACAGTGAGGCACAGGTGAGGTTGTCGGTGGCTGAATCTGTCCCAGATGTTGGCATCCCTCTTCTGACCCTAGAATCTGTCCCAGATGTTGGCATCCCTCTTCTGCCCCTATTGTGACTGCACACAGTCAGTATGCTCACACATACCCACTCCCCACAGGCCTCATATATGAGACAGTCAGAGGGTGGAGACATTTAACAGGCCAGTGTGGCAACCATGGCATCAGTGAGTGTAGACACTGGTCACAGCTAGAGATCTGGAAAGGTCCCACACAGGTGGTTTGATAGAGGTGCTCATAGGAAGACTGCTGTCTATCTGCCATATGTTGCAGGTGTCACATCACGGGATATTCTGCACATGTTTTGGGCTGTCATGGAGGCACAGGCATGTTCTGAATGGAACACCAGATGTATGCTTAGGGTTATGAATGCAGTGCAGTCTGACATCTGCAACTGCCTCCACTGCATTGTAGACACCCTAGAGTGGGTCACTGATGCAGTGGATAGATGATGGGCTGAGACAATGTCTGTCTTGGGATGCACATTGTCTGTGCTATAGCTTCTGCTTGGAGTTAGGCATTGCACTGTGGATGTAGGTCAGCAACACTATCTGCTGAGAGTCCACGCAGCCATGCATGGTTACATTCTCATAGTGGCAGTGCATCCAGTGCTACAGATGGGACTGTACTGTCCACACCATGACATGGCAGGCCATGGGCATGTGGTCCTGGGCGGTCCCATAGGGGACATGGTCTCAGCAGACAGCAGTCACCATTACGTACTAGAACCACGTCTATCCTTGGGCATGGTGGTAACAGTGCAACTCCTGGTGGAGACAGTTTCCATGTTCAGGGCTGGAGATGGTGAACTGTCAACTCTACCATGTAAGGTCCATAGCTGTCCAAAATACACAGGTGTCGGGCTACCACTGGCTTGACTGTGCACGCACAAACACACACACACACACGCACACACGCACACACACACACACACACACACACACACACACACACACACACACACACACACACACACTCACACATACCACTGTCATATGCAGGTCACCTACAGACACACACAGCACCTCCCCTTGACCCATCTAACCCACTCTCCTTCCTGACTCACACACATGCTGTCAACCATTTGAGCCAGCCTAGGTCTCCAGCACACCCACACATCACCCTGTGCAAGTGATGATACCTGTGCCACATCCCTGTCATCCTTCTCATTGATGCAGAGGAATGAAGCTATGTTTCTGATGCACAGGATGACTATATTACTTGACATGTATTATGTAATACAGTTTTGTTTTACATGCCACTTGTAATGGTCACCGACATATACTGTATGCTGGCATGTGTCATGTGATTGCAACATACTTTTGTGGACCTTATGTTGTATGATGTTCTACTGGTGGTATTGTTACACAATGACAGGTATGTCACAGACCTGTGTATGTTTCTGTTGCAGGAGTCTGAGGGGATAACCTATGGAAACACAGTGACAGTGAAGCGGCACAGCATGGCATGGCAGCACAACAGACATATGAATTCAACAAGGTGCAGCAGTATACATGCATGGCTCCATAGGTTCACATCTGTATGACAGTCTACCAAAGACAATGCCAGTGGTCAGCATACTCATGCATTCATAATTTGTGATATGGTCTACTACAGAGCCAGCTGTGACATTGTTGGTGTGAATATGCTGCCTATCTGTAGGGAGCATAGAAGATGCATGACTCACTGTAAGGACATTGACCTACTCTATGATGTTAGTACTACGTGCTTGTGAGACATTTGTCTAGCAGACATAAACATACCCTTGACACAGACCCTGCCTAATGGAACACAGAGCACCTCAGTGCACCTCAGCACATACTATCTGTTTGATTGGCTGGGTGGCTGTCATCTCAACACACAGCACCTGCCTCAGTCCCTCTTGGATTGGGGCAATATGAGCTGGTCCTGTACCGAAGGGTATACAGATTTCTCTGATTGTAAGGGCCATATGGCCATTAAGCTAGTTAAGTTCACATGTACTATGGCCCCATAACATGATGTATACTGCTGTGACAGCCTCACACACAAACATAGCCACATTCAGGCTAGCAGCACTTCCACTCACTACATACAGGACATGCCAAGGCACAAACATACTGCAAGTTGACTGCATGTAGATTATAACACTTACCTATGTACTGGCACTCAGCACAGCTCACAGTACCTGATGGATACAGCACAACTCATGCCTTCTAGTACTATCAGTTTAGAACATATAATTTTTGTTGATATAAGCAAGCCTTGTTGTAGTCAGTCATTTGGGGGCGACATCACCCACTACAAATACAATTATGCAAAACCTTACCTATGTGTACTTTACATAGATTACCATATGTATATACATACGCAGCATGTTGAGCAGAGTAGGATTAGAACCCCCTACCTATGTAGTATTGCACACTACAGATCACACGCACCACAGCTTAAGTGATGCTACATCACTGTCACACTGTCAGCTGGTAGTCTTAAGGTGTTGATATCAGCAGGCCTTGCAGAATAGGGAAGTGTGGAAGCCAGCAGAAAGTTACGGGCCCAAAAAGTGCACAACTATTGCAGGTGGATAGCCCATAAGGGAATGTCTATTGTTTTGCAGGGCTATACACACACACACACACACACACACGCGCACACACACGCACACACATGCACACACACACACACACACACACACACACACACACACACACACACACGCACACACACACGCACACACACACACACACACACACACACACACACACACACACACACACACACACACACACACACACACCAAGTGGGCTGTAGTGAGATTAAAACCCTACCTATCTAGGCTTATACACTATAGATCACAGTACTTATCGCATGTGCCACAGGTTACGTCTGTTGTATATGTGATTGCAGCTCACAATACGTGTGCATTACACAAACTAGGCTTGTGTTGAACAGCATCTGTGGTCTGCAGAGTGATATTGGTTCATACTGTTATGTGCATCTAGTATCCTAGCAGTGAGATAACTGATGTTATCCTAGCTGTGTGTTTTCAGTTACCAGTATGGCCATATGTGGCTGCTTGCAGTTAGATAGGTGGCATTGTGGGCATGGACACTGTGCCCTGTCCATACATGCATTGACACCATTATACATTACACCACCTGCTCACCTGTGTCCGTGTATGTAGTGACATCCACCAGGCACAGGGGTCTGTAGGTAATTGGATTAGGTACTGTTGTGCCTTTAGTTTGGATCCTTGGAGCAACATTATGGCTGTGTGATAGTGCAGTTTACTCACCATTATTAAGGTATGCCTGACAATGCAGACATCCACACATATATTTCTATATTTAACGGGGATGTATATATAAATGTAGCCGTGAGTGTGTATGATATGTATATGTGTTCTGTAGATATATGAGGAAAGTCTATGTCTCAGTTCCATATTTATATATATATATATATATATATATATATATATATATATATATATATATATATATATATATATAGCTATATATACCTATTTTACTTTTACACTACATGGAGTTAGATATAACTATGCATGTGAGAGACAGATACTGACAGATGGATATGTATACGTATAAGTCTGTATGTATAGACATGTATACCTAATAGGTCATGTCAATGAAGGGCCAACAGAATTGCGTTCATTTTTACTAAATGTATGGACATGCCCACTGGGACTGTCAATACTTATAATGTGACTCCAGGCCATACTTACCTGTATTCTAGTCTGGGATTTTGGATGTTAAAGACATTGACATCTGCTCCTGTTTCTGCAGTACTGCACTTCACTCAAAATGTCCACAGCATTGCCCAGCTGTCTTCTGTACTAAATATGTGATTGGGGTTGGTAATGTTATACCACCAACTGACTGACAGTCTGTATACCTCTCACCTGTCCTGATTTTCACAGAATGTCCAGAGTTTTGCCCCATATGTTTGGTCTGTTCCTCACACATTTGTGGTCTTCTGCTGCTTTATTGAATGCTGACATCAATACATTGTACTCACTACAGACAAACAATTGTGTGTCAGACTTTTTATCCATCAGAATATGTGTACTACTGCAAAACCTTTACTTCCAGCAAGGTTTATGTGACCAATATTTAAACTCTGTCCTTATGTTTGGGCCTTTGTCCCCCCAGTCTTTTAGGCTTTGTCCAGATTTCCTGCATTGAGAGATTGGGAGGTATGACATTCTGAGAAAACACCAACATACTTCTACCTCACATGCAAAAGTGAGTAATTCCAAATTAGAACCATCAATACCATCACCCATGCCACCTTCCCTAGGCCACTGAGCCACACAATTCGCTAGACAGAGAGGGGTCATCCATCACACAATCAACACCATGCTTATGTACATTGTTCTACTGCATGAAGAGAGACATACAATGTGTAAGCGCTATCTATGTTCAACCCTGAGATTGCCTGGTCCAATGCTATACCATAGCTGATTTCTGTTAAAGCAGTTATATGGGTACACCACTATAATGGGGGTGGGAGAACAACAGCACATAATCAGCTTGGGTGGACAGTAGTCCAAATATCATGTGTGTCCACTGTTTAACATCTCCCTTGCCTGATGTTGTAAATTTTGGGGTTCCTATTAAAACGATGAAAATACATTTTGTCGAATGCATTTTCATCGACACATATAGAGCAAACAGGCAAAACAGCGAAGCGGCTGTTCAGAGAATTCTTTCCCTGGGAAAGAAGTTGCTTGACCGCTTCGTTGCTTTGCCGTGTTCTTCAGTGTAGTGTGGTCCCTTGTCCAGTATAGCTCCCGAGCGTGAATGTGCAAGAGTTACTGACCTTAGGGTTAGGGTGCGGGTTAAGGTAAGCGCATACGTATGAAAGTGTTTACTGTTTTTTATTTTGCGTTAGATGTATGGTTGAGTTAAGTGTGTATGTGTTTTCAGCTGTTTACTTCTGTTTTTTGGGGGGGTAGAATTAGGGTTAAGGTAAGTGTGTATGTGTTTGGAACTGTTTATGTAAATGTGCAAGTGTTACTGACCTTAGGGTAAAGGTACGGGCTAAGGTAAGTGCATATGTTTTAAAATGTTTATTGTTTTTTTTTTCCATTAGATGTATGGTTGGGTTACATGCATATGTGCATTTAGTTGTTTACTGGTTTTTGGGGAGGGTGCAATTAGGGTTAGGCTATGTGTGTATGTGTTTGGAAGTGTTTAATGTTTTTTTTTTTTTTTTTTTGGTTGGAACAGTGATTTCTTTCCCTAGGAAAGAAATCACTGTTCTGTGGTTTTGACATTTTCAGCTTTCACTGAAAATGTACTGATGAAACATCGTTCGCTGTTTTCAGCGTTCGATGTTTCAATATAGACCCAAATTTTCCAACCATGAGGCCTAGTGAATATTATGGAGCACATACTATTGGACCTGATATCAGTTGTCCCATGTGGATGTCAACTCTGACCAAATAGCCCACTATATTTTCTTGCATAACAGCAGCAGATCCATACATACAATACCTTATGATAGTAATCCTTACAATTAGTGTCTGAGTTAGAGAGTTACCTTGTGAATGCAGCAGTTGACAAATCTGTAGTTCAGGGCTGACTCTGTGTGATGCAAGCAGTACGCAGCCAATACATGGATAGGTAAAGGTTGTGTGGGTTGCCTTGCATCAGCTATTTTATTATATGTATGTGAGTGGGAGTAAGGTGTCAGTCCCTGGGGTCCCAGTTTGTCAGTGTATGTGCTATGCATTGTCTCTTAGTCAATGCCGGGGCATATTGGGCATGCATATGTCTGCCTACAGGGACATCATCAGGAGGCTTCTCCTCCGAGTCCTCCTGTGAGTGTGGCTATGGTGCCCTAGGCACTGGTGGGGGACTGTGTATCCCTTCCCTATGCTGATCCTGCTGCAGCTGTTTCCACAAGATCAGACTGTGTAGCATAGCAAATACTGTGAATATATGTGCGCATGTGGCTGGACAGTACTACAGGGCTCCACCAGATACATCAATGCACTGGAACTGTGACTTCAGCAGCCCAAACACATGTTCTATGATGTTCCTAGTTTGTGTGTGTGCATTTTTGATGGGTGTCATCATCCACAGTATCCAGCATCCTCCAGTAAACGGGCATGTGGGATGTCCCCCCCTAGCAAACATCTGGTACAGCTGTGATGCATGCCAGATATGGGAGTCATGATAGCTGCCAGGGCTGCAAGCACACATATTCGCGATAATGCCCTGAGCATTGCACATGACCTGGCAGTTGATGGAGTGGTACCCCTTGCGGTTGATGTAGATTCTACCCTCCTCACCAGGTGGTGCCTTGATGTATACATGAGTGCAATCTATGGCACCCAGTACCTCACACTAGTGTGCTATACTGTAGAGGAACTGCATATTGCTGGTGCTCACCTCACGGGTGAGGGAAAAATAAATGTGCTCACTGGCATGTGGTAGCATGGCATCCAGGAACTGGTGGAACACCCTGGATGCTGATGCCTGGGAGACCCTCATCATGTCCCCAGTTGGTCTTTGGAAGGTGCCTGCGGCTATTATCCTAATGGCTACACATACCTTTGTTTCCACTGGGATGGGGTTCTCCTCTGTTGGCTCTGGGACCTGAGTTGAGGGTGGCAGAGCTCAGTGAGATCTTGTAATATGTCTCTTTCCACCCTGTAGCACTCGAAAATCTACAGCTCATGTAGCTCCTGGAGGGTTACCCTGGTCCTGTACTCTTTCGTCTTTCTCTGCCTAGGCCTATTGGCAGGAGCAGCAGTATTGATTCAGCATCTAACACATACAGATATAGCAGACCTGCAGCTGCCCCTAGCATTCCTTCAGTTACAATTCTCAAGTCTGTACTCCAATGGTCCAGAGTATGTGGGAAAATCAGATTGTAGGGTGTATGCACACTTTATTCTGCTCTACTGTTGATGCTGCCTGCATGACTGGCTACATATGAGGCACTGCACATGCCTAATATATCACTGACATCATTTACTGGCCCTAGCTGAAGTTAAGCTAGGATCAACACTAATTAATACATCACTGGCCTTTTAGATACTCTGAACACTGTGGTGCACTGCACAAATGCACACCCTGTAGGTAAACACTGCTTAGCAATCAGTGCCCCCCTCCAAACTGCCATGGTCAGCATGGTGGCACACAATGAAAACACATGGGTAAACAAAGCTTAGACATCAGTGCACACATCCATTCAGGCTTCCAACGCTCAGCATGGCATCATGCAGTGCAAACAGGCACAGCTAAGCTCCAACCAGCTTAGAAGTTATTCTACACACCGTCTCTTGATGTCAGCTGTCTCCTCTGTGGACACCAACATGGTTCTCTGCCTATGCGGAGAGGATATGTGAACACAGTTACACCATTATACTATTCAGTATCTCCACCACATTTGCATAGGAATCTGTGTTCACAGCCTAGATACTACATGCTTTCAAGCCTTTGCACGTTAGCAATAGCACCAGTCCACCATTGTAGATACTATACACAGGGTCTTGTAACACATTCCTGTCTGATGTTATTAATATTTGATTTTCCATTTTTTTAAATAAGGCATGTTTGTTCTCTGTAGCACACCATGCAAACATGCTAAGATTATTAAAAAAAATAATTAATTTTAATATATTTACTGTAACTTTTGGAACATGAATTGGATAGTTTTTCTCATTTGTGTGTCTGCTATGCCACTTCTGTGTATCTACCTACATTTTTACAACCCCTTTGTCTGTCTACAGTCCTATGCTCGGAATTTTTCCATGTACACAATAGACACTGACATGGGGTCTGCAGAGCTGCCTATCTGCTTGCTGGTTTACTCTACCTGCCTCATTTGCATGAGATTCACTTGCTTATAAGGTGATTTGCATGCCACGGAAGTTAACATGTTGGTGGTCTTGTGTGAGCTGCTCAGCATTGCTTAATGTATCTAAAATTGTTTGTACTCATCTTGACAGCGCAGTGTGATGCCTACATGGGAAAAAAATGCCATGCTTTATTAAATTTTCCCCATGGTTTTCATGGCATTCAACACTATTCCCCATAGTGGCACCATACAGAAGTTAAAAGCTGTAAACATTCTATTTATATGCAATAAGATTGATGTCAAAATGGCTTAAAGACAAAACCCACAAACTGCAGATGTTTCATCAGTAATTATGGAACTGACCAGTTGTGTCCCTCAGAGCTAGATGCGGGGACCTCTCCTTTTTAGCATGTACTTCTTAGATCTCCACCAGACCTCCAAGCAGACAGCCAAGACCTTCTACTAGCAAAGTTTAAGACAACTGCAAACTGGGATTGTTAAGTCAGACTCTGACACTCTAACCCACAGGATGTCATCTTCCTAGTAAACTCTTGGTCTTCTAAAATTACAATCAAATTAAATGCTAGTATCATTTCTTTTGGTAGATAAGCTGTTGTCTTCTTCATCATATTGTACAAATAATACATTTCCACAAAATGAAAATGTCACAGACCAAGGAACTTGGGAATGATAATTCCCTCTCTTTTGACCATCTTTTGTGCTTCAGGATTCTACCATACTTGTGTTGTCTTTGCAACAATGTGAGAATGTTCCTATGTATTTTCAATTGTATTACTTGGTGTTGACTGCTAATACTCTGATTAATTGTCTATCTCGTGAGAGAGTTATTTATACTAAATCAATTATGCAAATAGGCCCTAAAAGGAATTTCTTGCCCTTCATATGAAAGCTGAAGTCTAGCAGAACAAAAGTATTGCTGACACCCAATTTCTCTAAGTTGTACTGTTTCCAAGATATGACAAATATAACAAATCGTTTCTGAAAGTGGAAAGATTTTTTTCTTACAGTACTGATAGAAACAGTGTGAATGCACTATAATTATAAAAAGGACGTTTTAATTAACACATTGCTTTTGGGATAAAAATATAGTTAACTAGATATTTACATTTGTTTGACTCATGCTTTCATTTATTTATTTTTTCTTTTAAGAAAATGATAAGGAACTTAAAAGATATATGAAGGCTGCTAGATGTATGGTAGTCTACAACTGGTTTGTATGACAGAGGTAATGGATAAAACAACTTAAAAGTGATAACAAATTTAAAACTGTTAATCCCTTTTAACAATAATTTGTATGCTCTTTATAAAACTATTTGCTATATA
This sequence comes from Protopterus annectens, assembly GCF_019279795.1. Lineage (NCBI taxonomy): Eukaryota > Metazoa > Chordata > Ceratodontiformes > Protopteridae > Protopterus > Protopterus annectens. Next base: position 683,478,455 of record NC_056746.1, read on the forward strand.
GATCCAAACTAAGGCTGCAAGTAGATTATAAAAATATGCCTGTATGTTGTGGGCATCTCTTTGATTGTAACTATGCTTGGAAAATAGATTAATAAACAGTGGGCTTTGTAAGATATATATGAAGGGAGCTCTTTATTTGTTCGAACTTTCAAATGTTCAAAACTCATATGGCCAACACCATATGAGCGAACGTTCGAAAGGCCGACAAATTATAGTGGAGATCCCGCTACAGTGTGGGACTGGAAGATTCCCATTTCTTGCACTGTAGTGCAATCTCAGAGTGAGAATATTTAAGTAGCAGGGGATGTGGGGGTGCAGGAGGGCTTGCCCCCCTGCATAACGCAGTTTTTCTGTGTTTACAGGTAGGTAAATGGTGCTATTTCAGGATGTCAGTCTTATATATATATATATATATATATATATATATATATATATATATATATATATGGTTTACTACCAAAATGTGAATCGACACTTACATGAAACTGGAATGGTCAAATGCATCTTTTCCAGTTTCCTTAATGCCATTCAGAAAATTGTTCAAATGCACATAATTGAGTAGTAGTGTGCATTTGTTAATGTGCATTTGACACCCTGATAATAGATTGCACTACAGTGGGGATTGAAAAATGTAACCTTTTCCTCACTGTAGTGTGATCTCAAAGTTGAAGTATATAGTATGCAGGGGGGCTGCACCCCCACACCCCCTGCAGAAACATTACTGGTAACACAGACTTTTGACAATGGAACTTCAGGTGTTCGAATGTTGATTCCATTGTTACCATTTCTGATATTTTGGTAATTTTGTATTATCAGATTTGGAAAACTAATTTGATCAAAAAGTGGAAAATTGTTTTGATTTTTCACCTTTTAATAGTAAACCTATATATATATATATATATATATATATATATATATATATATATATAGATGTAGATAGATATACATGTATACACACACACACACACACACACACACACATATATATATATATATATATATATATATATATATATATATATATATATATATATATATATATATATATATATATATATATATATATATATATATATATATATATAAATATATATCCTTATGTGCAGTATCAGCTAAAAACTATCCATGCAGGATCAAGGCTAAGTTCACTTTATTTTTGAAAGAATTATTGGTCCTTCTGTCTTCTGTGATATTGATTCACTGTGTATATTCCTGTTCATCCCATATTTACTGAAAAGATGGTAAGCACTTGAACAGAGCTATGATAATGGTTTTTTTTTTTTTTTTTGGCTTAGGTTAATATGATTTGTCTGTTTTGTTTTTTTTTTTCAAATTGAACTTTTATTAATTTCCATTTCATATACATCAACCAAAAAGAGCAAAACAAAAGAGAAATGCAGATTAACATGACTGTACATACAGAGGATAACATACAAAGATAATTCTTATCTAAACTATATACAAAGTGCTGCTTTGGGATAAACCCCTGAACTAAAACAATTGAAATATATTTAAATAATCAAGTAGAAGCTTCAGTTAAGCTAGACAACACTGTCTGTGATTACAATACAAAAAATTTTAATAAAAGACGATAAGCATGAATATTTTATTCTGTGCCACACTCCAAAAGGGCAAAATGAGAGGGGAAGGAAAAGTTACCAAAACACATATAGGAATGGATCTTAAATTTAGCCACTAATGATCCCAAAGTATTTTAATTATCAGACAAAAGTTCAAATAGAGTATTCCGGAACTTCTGATAATAGGTGCGTTTCTTGGGACTTGTTATTAAAAGTTTTTGTGAAATTATGTATTTAACCACCATGTTCCTGAAACCATCCCATGACATCTTAGTACAATCTAACCAATGTTTGGTAATGTAGAATTTAACTAGTAAACAAAGATTAATTAGGATGTGAAATTTAATTTTCAAAGAATTATAATTTGAGATATGTAAAAGTGCCATCTCCCATGAGATGGTTGATTTGTGGTATCCCATTTTATCTAATCTCACCTTGAGGAACCACCAAATGGTGTGGGAATATCTACAAAACGATAAAATATGTAGAATGGCAGCTTGAGGGTAGGAACAGCAGGGGCATGTAGTTGAAATATTAGGGTTAAATGTGTTTAAGCAGACCGGTGTGAGGTATAGATTATTGGTGATCATGAACTGGGTGTATATAAGTTTCTTAAATGAGGAGAAAAAAAGAGTAGATTTAATGGCAGATCATTTCTGTTCTTCTGATAAGTTTGATCCTTGCTGGTTCCAATAATCTGCAAATAACACTTTATATTGGCGAAGTAATGAAATGATATACTGATATGCTAGGGATAACATGCTCTTGTCAATGGTTAAAATTTCCATTAATTTATAGACCTGATTGAGATCTATTTCATTTATAATGAGAGCATAAGGCAGAGAGACAATAAGTTCCCTTAACTGGCTCAGAATTATGATATATATTTTTAGATACATTTAGGGTATCTCATAATTTTGTGAGTGATACATCCCTATATTTATGGATATCCCATAAGGTAAATTCTTTGATTTGACAGTAGTTGGACAAATTGATCATATTTCTATTCAACTTGAGATTAGGGTTTAGATGAATAGGTTGAAATAGGAGGAGCGCTTTTTCCAATTTAATGGATTTAACTAGCTCCTGAAACGATTTTATTTTTTTCTAGTAGGATATTATGCAATTTTAATTTCTTGAGAACTATTGGGTCTATAAAGGGACAAGCTTTGGGGTTAAGGTTGTTATTTAAGATGTGATTAAACCACATATTAACCCAGAGGGGGGACCGCGTTTGAACGTTTGGATTGTGATTAGTAATTTTAATTAGTCTACTAGAATGTAAAATTCTGTAATAAATTTGAAGGTCTGGCATACCAAGACCCCCTTTCTCTTTTGGAAGTGTAAGTCTTAGGTAGGATACCCTCATTGATTTTGAGTACCAAATGAATTTCGCAAATGCCTTATGTATTTTTGAAAAGAATAAATTGGGAATGAAGGAAAAAGATACATGGAATAGATAAAGAATCTTTGGAAGGAAATTAATTTTAATATGGGAGGTTTTAGAGAGCATAGGCAGTTTCAATGGTTGCCATCTAGACATATCTTGGGATATAGTTGACCATAATTTCGTTAAATTGGAGTGTAGTACAGAAAATGTGGCATGATCATAGCTAATCCCCAGATATTTGAATGAGTATACGATATGAAATGGCGAGTCTGAAAAAAACATACTCTCTGTGAGCTAAGGGGTTAATCGGGAAGATACAAGATTTATCTTGATTAACCTTATAATCCAAAATATATGTAAATGTATTCAGGGTTGCGATTAACTTCTTCGTGTCTGATATGGGGTTTTCAAAATATAGGTTCAAGTCATCAGCAAAGGCTGTCAAACATATTTTGGTATGTAATATTTTGGGTATTGAATGGTATGTTTTCTGAAGTAAGAGTTGAAAGAATGGTTCTAAGTAAAGGTTAAAAAGAAGAGGAGAGAGGGGGCATCTCTGATGGGTTCCAGTAGAGATTTTTATTGGCAGCAAAAATTTCTTGTTGATATATAGGCATGTATAGGCACTATTATATAACATTTTAATAGTAGTAATACAGTTTAAAGTTAAATCATAATGTAATAGAACTGTGAATAGAAATTTCCAGTTTACCCTATCAAATGCTTTACATGCATCCATAATCATGGCAGATCTCAGATTTTTTGCCTTTCTTAGTAATGTTAATCATGGTCTCCATGGTTAGTGTGTTATCCCATGTATGTCTCTTGGGCATGAAGCCAGCTTGTTTTTTAGAAATGAGGAAAGGGATTACTTTTTAAGCCTTTCAGCTAATATAGAAGATAAAATTTTGATATCAATATTCATTAAAGAGATTGGCCTGTAGTTGTTAATATTTGATCTATCCAAGTTATTTTTGGGGATTAGAATTGTCTTGGAGTGGTTAATATAAAGGTCCGATATCCCATTAATAGAGATAAAGTTAAATAGTTTTAGTAAAATGGGGAGTATCTGTCAGGGCCTGGAGCTTTTCCCTGCTTTAAAGTTATCTATGGCTTTTATTGTTTCTGATTGACTCAGTGGGGCAGATAAAATTTCTTTCTGTTTTCCATTTAATTTAGGAAAAGTGATGTTATTGATATAATTTCCTATCTCTGAGGATGGAATGTGGTGCTCCTAGTTAGTATATATTTTCGAGTATATTTGATGGAATAGGTTTATTATCTGGGAGTCTGACTTATATAACGTACCTTGGTGGCTAATAAGAGTTATCCTGGGAGAGTGTTATCTGTTGTCAATTAGTCTAGCTAGTACCTTGGAGGGGGTTTGTGTCCATTCAGAATATTTAGTGATAAACTTGAATTTTTGTAGGGAGAAGTTAGATTGGTGTAAGTTGAATAATTCTCTTTGCTTATTTATCATATCATTTTCCAAATCTAGAGAATGTTTCTCTTGGAGTTTCTTATCTAGTTCTTTAATTTCAAACATGAGACCATTCTCCTTCTCTTTCCTTTTATTTTTGAGAAATATAGATTTTTCATAAATATACCTCTAAGTATACCTCTAAGTTTTGCATGCCACCCATTGGATGTCATATGGGATACTTGGGTTTCGGGGATCATTTGCACACTCTAGTAGGGCAGAGACAATCCCTTTTTTTACTACTGAGTTGAGTAAGATATTATTAAGGGACCAGTTAAATCCATTACGATGGGAAAGTGACTTTTGATTATGGTCTATCAATAAAGTGATTTTAGAGTGATCTGAGAAAAACCTTGGTTCATCCACATACTTTAATTGCCAATTTGTTAGTAATTCAGAAATTAGAAAAAAAGTCTATCCGTGACCAGGAGTTATGGCATTTTGAGAAGTATGTGCAGTTATTACTATTCTGTGTGACTTCTCCAAAGGATATAGGGTCAATCAGATCATAGTCTGAGATTAGATCCAGCAAGGCAATGGAAGCTTGTGAATTATAAGGTTTGGATTTATTAGACCGGTCAATATTAGGATTAATAACAGCATTCCAATCTCCCCCCAGAACAAATTGGTGATTTGGGAATTTTAACAAAAGGTTATATATTTTCAAAATAAATTGTTGTTGTCCTGAACAAGGACCATATAAGTTTAGGAACAGTATAGGTTTGGTAAGTGGTGGGATTAAGCACGTGAAGTAACTTCATCTACCTTCCTTATCTGAACCTTTGTCTATTATGCAAGGTTTAAGTGAGTTTTTGATAACAATTGCCACCCCTTTGGAGTTAGAGCTGATGCCAGCTGATATAATGTATTTTATCCATTTCCTATTTTTTTCCTTTGGACCAATCATCATCTAACCTATGTGATTCTTGAATATATGAAATGTCTGCTTCTGATTTTAATAAGAGGTGCATTAAAAGATTTCCTTTGCTTTTGTCCTGGAGCCCTCTAACATTCCAGGATATTACTTTCCATTTATTGTCCATGTTTATCTAAGACTGTGATTCAAATACAATTGGATATAGGATAAACAAAGAAAGGAGAAAAATTTGTGTGGCTCAGAAGTCATTAACAAGTTGGGTATGTGTGTATCATTAGTTGAGAAAGCAGCACTAAACTATCTCAAACCTGTCCCTGTGCCTACCCACCTAACCCCTTGATTTGAGAGAGATAAAAGTAAAGGAAAAAGTGATAAAGGTATCATTGAGGGTGTTGAGAAGTTAACAAAAAATGTAATCATATTTACAAACTATGTACATCTTTAAGACAATTCCAAATGTTGTCATTAAGTACCCTTCTTAGTATATCCACTCAGCTCTTGACTAAAAGTAATCGTCATTTCTGTAGAGAGTATTAACAAAGGTAATAATGCATGTAATATAAATTAAAGTGCCAGATAAAATAGTATAATATACTTGAATGATAATTATGAACAAACATAGCAACTATTAACAATATTTAGCAGGGCGAACATATTTAGGTAATTATCTCATTGTGTTCATCTAGAAATGCTAGTTGTCAGAAGACTATATCTATCCCATTCCTTTATGAAATAATGTTTCTATCTTGCTCAAGTTGCTTCAGGAGTATGAGATCTTTAGTTAAACCAGTACACAAACTTTTAACCTTTTTAGACCATCTCTTAAGAATTTGTTCCTATATCTTAACGTTGTCAGCCTTATAAAAGTACAATAGTCTAAGTACTAATCACTAAAGTGCTTACTCAATAGGTCTGGTATAAGGGTGTTATACATTGCCCGTCATAGGAATTAAGCATTTATTAACATTTCCCTTGTTGGATATATTAAAGTCCGCTTCTGAACCATAGTAGGAAGATTATGAATATGTATTAATCATTGAAGTTAAGCCAGACCTTACTATACAATCTATCCCCCAGAATGTTACAAAAAGACCACGAATAGTCCCACACCATAGAAACTCTCAGTAAGAGAAAGTCAGACTGATTGCATTACAGGCCATTGACAGTATGTGGATGTAACATATACTACATGTGACTATCATTCTTCAACGCTCAGCTAATAGATTAGGTAACTTCATAATTTAACTATAACTCTTAAGTTTTACCATAAAACCCTAGAGCTGTAAACTAAATTGTGGACTTGAATAGCATAAATTGCAAGGAAGCCTAAGTACAACAATCAGGGTTGAGACAGGTATCCGACAAAACATAGTAATAACTCCAACAGTAAGGTCAGCAGAGTACATTAACATGCGAATAGTAGGCTCCATAAACCATTCATAAAAAAATCTATTGAAGGGAAAGTCTGCCATTAGTTGCAATGTTATACATTTCTGTGACCATTATAAAAAAAAAACAAAACAAAAAAAAAAACATTGATGCCGTCACTTGCCCACAAAACTAAGAGTAGAGCTATACAATATAATGTAATTCTGTGAAATCAAGACGAAGCATCCAATCAGCATACATTTTGACTGTCAATAAAAAAAAAGAAAAACATTCTACATAAAACTGTCTCTATTCCAATATATAAACATTTAGAATAAAAGAAAAAAGGCAAAAAAAATTTTTTTTTCTTTCATTACTTGTGAAATTACTGTATAGTAGCGGCTGAATGCAATGAAACAACTGCAAAGACAGGTGATGACTCTTCATCTCTGCCTCTTTATAAAGGAAGCAAGAGAAAAAAGAAAAAAAAGGTCTGTCACCATGTTCATCCAGATAATTGCAATGTTATTTTCTAAAAAGCTTGCATGCAGAATATCGAACCATTAGCGCTAGCATGAAACCCAAGAGGAAAGAAAAAAGAAACAGCCATGAGCTTCTTGTCATTAGAAGGTGGAGTGGGTATTATGTGTTCTTTTCAATGGAATCAGGACAAAGTTAACAGTTATAAAATCAGTTTGAGGTAATGCTTCTCACCTCTGAGGCTCTCCGGTGTTTGCTAAAGTTCTTATTTCTTTCTCTGGTCATTTCCATTGAGGACAAGACTGCCCATGATCTTACAACCCTAGTAGCTGTCTGTGAAGACATCACTGGTAAGGATTGCCTTGGCTGGGGCAGTAGAAAGTAACTGAGGATTGTTTGGCATAAAAAGGATGCAGTGCTTCAGAAAATTGGGCGATGTCACCATTTTTAAGTCCCCTGTGCAACGCACCTTCGCTCATACGATCCTATAGACTAGCAGTTATTTGCTAATTTTAGATTAAGCATAAACTCAAAGTCTATAGAGCAGAAGGTGTTAAAATAAGCAGAGAGCTGGTAAATGGAACCGGAAAATACATTACAGACTACGGTAAAGTAATCTAGAAGCTAATTTTGTTTTCAATCGATCAGAGACTTACCAAAGCATTTAGTGAAGATCTGATTAGCTTCCTTAGGTGAAGACATTGAGTATTTGGTTTCATTATGGAACAAAGACAGATTATTTGGGAAACGCATCTGAAATTTAATGTTGCACTTGATGAGATCAGCACAGTAAGGTGAAAGATTGCGGCACTTTTTTTTATTTCTTGGGAGTAGTCTTGTAAAAATGTAATTTTGTATGTGTTCCATATGAAGTGCTTATGCTTTTTATAGATGGATAAAATGGTTTGCACATCTTGGAAGTTGAGGAGTTTTGCATATATGGGTCTTGGTGTTGTGGTGTCTTGGTTTTTGTATAGCGCACAGTGTGCTCTCTCGACTATGTATTCAGATTATGTCTCACTTGGCTGGAGTAATGAGATGAATATTTGTTTAAGGGTGGAAAGCAGCTGGTTCTGTTCATATTTTTCCGGAAGACCTCTGATTTTCAGATTATTTCTTCTGCTTCTTGCCTCTAGATCCAGTAATTTTGCTTGGATGTCAATCATTTTTTTTTGTCTTTACTTTTTGTTCGGCTTTCAACGGAAAGATTTCTACCTCATTAAATTTTGATCTGTCTTCAACTAAGTCTAGTCTCTCTGCAATTTTATTTATTGTGCCCCCAAAAGTGTTTAGTTGCTCTGTAAAGCTTTGGATTGCAGTTTGCAATGGAAAAAGAGCACTCTTCAGTTCTTCCATGTGAATGGTGCTCTCAGCCCTCTGTTTAACGCCATCTTTAATTTGATCTTGTTGCAATTTAACTGTTTTCTGTCTTTTAGTAATGACTTCTTTTTCAGGAGATGCTTTAGCTGAAAGTTTTGTTTTGGAAGTTTGGATATCCATGTCTTCTAATTCCTTAGGCATTTTAATATCACAGACTTGTTTAAATTTTTGATTGTAGTTGGTGACTGTTATCCAAGGTGCTGAGCCTCCAGGCCTCTAATATCCACGTGTAAAATCTTTCTGATAGCTGATAAAGGATAGACCTTTATGTAGCAGCTAATTCTGAAGTTTTTGGAGATAAAATAGTTAAATCTTCAGACCATAGGTGCTCCTCTCATCAGCATGAAACTTTTATAATCCGGAAAGTTGCCAGATATGTTAAATTTATGAAGTTGTATCAGATCCTTGTGGAGCTGGTGATATTCAAACGCCCACCATCTTAGAATCCAGGTTAATATGATTTGTAATCTAGTTGTAGCTCTAGATACTGAACAGGGAGATTGTTTTTCAAGGTCATTAGAGATATTTGATGATTTTAACCATGAAATGGAATGTGATATCCTAACGTGAGCTGGGGAAATATGATTTTTAACTGGTAGTTTGATGTGTGTGGTTGTAAGTTATTAAACACAATATCCTCCTTCATTTCAATGTTGATGAAACCCCATTACTAGCAGCAGAGATTTTTCATGGCAGTATGCATGTGTATGGTGTACAACTGGGGCATACTAGAAGCAGAGATTTTTCATGGCAGTATGCATGTGTATGGTGTACAACTGGGGCATTGACACTCTCTCTCTCTCTCTCTCTCTATATATATATATATATATATATATATATATATATATATATATATATATATGGCCCGCTGGCGGGGAGATTCATTTTCTTTTAATTAAAAAAAATATATAACATTTTTTAAAGGGTGTTCTTCTTTAAGAATGGTCTTTGTGTTCGGTCCCACAGGTGCAGAAGATGAAAACCGGCCACAAACACCTGTTGCATCTTTGTGGCCGATCGTTTAGGTCTTTTTCTTCCACATGGTGGAATTTGAATTAGAGAAGATGTTTGGACTGTGACCCATGAATGGACAAGTGACAGGCAGGTCTGTGTGTGTGTGAGTATGTGTGCATGTGTGTGTGTGTGCGTGTGTGTGTGTGCGTGTGTGTGTGTGTGTGTGTGTGTGTGTGTGTGTGTGTGTGTGTGTGTGTGTGTGTGTGTGTGTGTGTGTGTGTGAGTGTAAGAAGTAGGTAGGTAGGGGTGTGTGTGCATGTGTTACAAAGTAGGTAGGTGTTTGTGTGTGTGTAAGAGGAAGGTAGGGGGTCTGTGTGTGTGCGTATGTAACACTGAGAGGTGTGTAAAAGAGCGGAAACCACCACAAATAATGTTCAACGAACCACTCCTTGAGCCAATAACCTACGACCACAAGTAAAAAAACACCTTTATTCGATCCACATAAAATTGTTGACTGTGCAAAATTTAATCCACAAAAGCAGATCAATAATCCACTGTGTAGGAATAATCCACAAAACAGGTCAAGCGCTTTCGTCGATAGACTTCATCAGAACAGTTAATAATGGATACTGAAACCATTTATATAGATACCTGAATTTCCACAAATTTACAGTTGTCTGCAGAACTGAATCACCTACTTCTAGCTTTTTGGGGTCCTCACTGAAAGTTTTCCACTGCTTGCCTCTCTGGTGAGGCAAGCAGTGGAAAACTTTCAGTGAGGACCCCAAAAAGCTAGAAGTAGGTGATTCAGTTCTGCAGACAACTGTAAATTTGTGGAAATTCAGGTATCTATATAAATGGTTTCAGTATCCATTATTAACTGTTCTGATGAAGTCTATCGACGAAAGCGCATGACCTGTTTTGTGGATTATTCCTACACAGTGGATTATTGATCTGCTTTTGTGGATTAAATTTTGCACAGTCAACAATTTTATGTGGATCGAATAAAGGTGTTTTTTTACTTGTGTGGTCGTAGGTTATTGGCTCAAGGTGTATGTGTATGTGTTACAGGGAGATGTATGTGTGTGTGTGTGTGTGTGTGTGTGTGTGTGTGTGTGTGTGTGTGTGTGTGTGTGAGTGTGTGTGTGTTTGTGTAAGAGGGAGTTGAGTGGGGGGTCATACCTCTCAATTGTCCAGATTCAAATTTTTGTCTCATATTTATGGTCTTTTCTCATAAATTTATGTTTTTCTGGCAAATCACTGGCAAATCATTGAGGACTGAAGTAAGAAAATAATGGCAGATATTTGAACTTTAGACTTCATCTCCTTCAGAAAATTCATACTAATGCAAAACATGTTATTCTATTAACTTTCTAAGTTTGTAAGAGCAATATTTAAAAGATATCCCTATGTTTGGGCCTTTATCCCCTCATTATTTAGGGCTTTGTCCAGATTTCTTGTTCTGAGAGGTTAAGAGGTATAAGAGGGAGGTAGGGGTGTATGTGTGTGTCATACCTCTCAACTATACAGATTTTCACAGAATGTCCAGATTTTTGCCTTATATTTTTGGTCTGTTCCTCATAAAAATTGTCTTTTTTTTACAAATCACTGGGATGATCTAAGGATTAAAGTTACTAAATAATGAAATGCATTTGAGTTTCAGACTTTATTTCTTTCAGAACATGCATTCAAACCTAAATGCTTTTATTTTAGCAAATGTGAGTGGAGGAGCTCCCTGGTCAGTCTCAGTAAGAAGCTGAGATCTCTTATAAGATCCTCCAAAGCAAGATATGAAAACAAAATTGCCACTGGTTCTAAGGGCAACCACAAAGCATTCTATAGCTATGTCAAGAATCTCAATGGTAACACCCAGATCTGCTCTGAGTTACAGCACAACGGCACTAATATTACAGAACCAACTGATATTGCCAATATCCTGGCAGATAGGTTCAGTGCTAACTTTACCCTCCTCTCACCCCCTAAAGGGCCCATATCTAAACAGGAAGAATGCAGAGTCCCTGTAATCACATCTTTGCAGGTAAAAGCTGCACTCTCTAAAACCAAAAACACAACATCCATGGGACCGGACAACATCCCAGACTGCGTTTTACACGAACTTCAGAATGAATTGGCTCCCCACCTAAGCACCATGCTCAATCATAGTCTTGCATCAGGCTTTGTGCCCACTGAATGGCACACAGCAACACTTATCCCACTCCAGAAAGGGGGAACCACCACTAATCCTGGGAACTATCCTCCTGTTAGCTTGACGAGCCTGGTCTGCAAGGCCATGGAACGTATCATCATGGAACTCATAAACAAAGACACTGGTAGCCTCCAAACCCCGGACACCACCCAGTTCGGGCTTGTGAAAGGCAGATCATGCCTTCTGAACCTGATCAACTTCTTTGAGGCAGTCACCAAATCTGTAGACAAGGGTAAGGTGGTTCATACAGCCTATGTTGACCTCGCCAAGTGTTTCAACACCATCCTCCATTCTGGAATTATAGCTAAACTCGCTAAACTAGGCATAAATCCCTACATCACAAGATGGGTTGCTAACTGGCTCACTGACAGAACCCACACTGTAAAAGTTGTAGACTCCAAATCTAACTTCAAACCAGTGACAAGTGGAGTACCATAGAGTTCAGTCCTGGGACCTCTCCTGTTTGGTATCTACTTCTCTGAAGTACAGACTAACACAGAAGGCCTCTGGCTAATGAAGTTCACAGATGACTGCAAACTAGGAGCCATAGTCGAGTCTCCAAATGATGTAGACATCCTACAGAAGGGCCTCACTGAGACAGATGCCTGGTGTCAGAGGCATGGCCTCAAGCTCAATGCCAAAAAGTGCATTGTCATCCCCTTTGGTAAAAACTCTGTACCCATGAATTACCACATAAACGGCAGTCTACTTAATGCTGAATGTGTGATAAGAGACCTTGGGACCCAGGTGGACAGTAGTCTCTCCTTTGATAATAACATCACCACAGTAGTCAGCACATCCTTCTGTGTGGCACACCTCATCACAAAAGGGTTCTCATCCAGGAAAAAAAGGTCATTGTTCCCCTCTACTCGGCACTCATTATAGAGTACAATTCCCCTTTTGGAATGTACCTCACAAGACATCTGTAGCAGCTGGAAAGGCCACAGAAGTACCTCACAAAGAGGATTACTGGCCTCAAACAGATACCCTACACTGATCATTTCAAAAAACTCCAGCTTTACTCTGTAGCATATATCCTGCTCCGAGGAGATCTCTGCCTAACATATAAAGCTATGTTAAACCCAGAGCTTTTGGACATGCTACACCTAAAGAAATCCTAATCCCTCTGAGCTACATGCTCTAGATACCTAAACCTTGTCACCACAATAAACAGGACATGCTGGAGGGATAGATTCCAGTCCCAGAGACTTCCTATACTCTAGAACTAGCTACCCATCTATGTCAAGCAAAGTTCCTCATTAGCACTCTTCAAGAAAAATCTTGTTGAGTGGATGGGAAATAGGAAATACACCCCAGGGTCACTTCTTTGGCTCTGCTCAACAGGGGCACAGGAAATTAACTTTCATGAGTGGCGTAAGCCAGGGAACCTTGTTGGCTAGACTTACTTAGCCCCTTGGGCTGATAGCCAAGTACCAACCTATGAACCTATGAACCTATGTCTAAGTTTATAAGAACAATATTTAAAATATGTCCCTAGGTTTTGGCCTTTGTCCCCCGCCCCCCATTATAACAGGCTTTGTCCAGATTTCTTGTAGGTTGAAAGGTATGGTATATGTGTGTTGAGGTAGGTGTGTGTATACATTTTAAAGCAGTGTTAGTGGCACAATAGGTAGCATACTTGCATTTTGACACAGAAGGCTTGGGGTCTACTCCCACAGCACATAGATGGATTGCTGATACGGTGTTGTATTTTAAGGGGGTGTGGTGCTGCAGTCCTGAGTATGTCCTCATTTGGATGAGATGCCTAGTAACTTTTAACCTGTTTTCAGTTTGCCATCCATTCCTTATTGCAATAATAACAGCTTACCATTCTTTTTAATGTAACATAGACAATTTATTCTTCAAGGGCAGCCTGCACTGAATTTGTAGATGAAAGGCTGAAATATAAGGTTGTTTGCTAGCAGCAACCTTTTCATTAGTAACAGATCTGTTTAATGTGGAATTATTCAGATGACTTTTACTTTGGCAGAGATTGTGCATATTGACTGATATTGATGGATTGTAATTATAGATGTTTGAGTGGATTTTTATGGTTGAAATGTTCTGAACTGGGTAGTTTTGTCATTATCAGTTCTAATAATTGTTTCATTGCATACTGGAAAATGTTCAAAGTTATAAATTTAAAACACACTCTAACAAGTGGTGCTGTATTTTATAAGGTGTATAATTTATTATATATTATAATTTAATACAATCAGGAAGGTGAATCAAAGAACTTTTGCATGGTCCTAAAAATGTGTGCAAGTGGCCTGTGATTTGAAAACAGATCAAATGTAAACTTTCTCCTCCACTGGCCAGATGCATTTTCTTTGAATGTGGGTTTCAGTGCTGTTTCACTGAATGTGATTGTCAAAGGCAGAGAAGTTTTAATGTTAAGTCTATTTTCATTGTGAGATTGTATTGCTTTGTTTAGCAGATGTCAATCGGTGTTTGTGCTATAAAAGTTAAAATAAAAGTTTTGAATGTAATCCAAATATATTTAATCATTATATATGTAAATCAGAAAACAGTATGCACACTGAGAGTTTTGAACAGTGTTTATGGCAACTGGGGAGAAACAGACAAGTAAAGGGCCACTAGAATGGCTGCTGGGGGGGAGCTGAGTCGGGGGATGTTGACCCAATTGCAATATATGTGTATGCCACCTTTTTGTTTACAAAGAAGGCACTGGCTACTGGCATTCAAGTGTTATATGTTAAACAACATTATACAATGCCTGCCGATTAGTATTCCAAAATGTGCATGCTGATTGGCCAGCCCAACCAGCGTGTCCGTTGTAAATCCGATTTATACTAATGAAAAAAGGTCCAGTCACCCGGACTTTTTCCATTAGTATAAGTCTTGATTTTTTTTGTTTCTGTTAGGTAGCAACAAAGAATGGAAGAAAAAAAAAGGCAACAGAGATCTTCCTTTCTCCATTGCTTTTTTAAACGATATCTCACTATGTTAAACTTGTTTAACATAGCTGGACAGCTTTAAAAAAGCAACACAGCTCTTATGTACTGTGTAAGCATACTCATGCGCAGTACATCAGAAAAAGCCCCACGATAGCAGAAAACCACAGAAGGGCACTACGCAGGTATTATACAAAGGCATTAGTTAAGAAAAGTATACTGCGGTGGTGGTGCTGCGGTAGCATTGTCGCCTCACAGTAAGATGTTGTCCTGTTCGATTCTCAGCTAGAGCGTCTTCTGTGTGGAGACATGCGTGAGTGGGCGTACCTTCATTGAAGTTTGTGCGTCAGGGCCGGCAACTCAGCTGCCAATCATTAGCAGACCGGAGTTCCATTGTGACGACCCCTAACCAGGAAAAGCCGAAAGATACAATAACAACAATTAGTTAAGACAAGTACGTTTTTTTTTTCTTAAATAATGTCATTGTATAATAGCAATAACCTATGTCTGGGTGTGGGTAATGCTAGATTTACCCACGGGTTGTCTTTGTTTGGCCACTCAGGCTTCACCCTTGTGACCAAACCACACCAACTGTGGGTAAATCTAGCAATAGCCGCACCCAGACTTGGGTTATTGCTTAATTAAAGTATTCTAGAAGGAAGAGGATACTGTTGTATTAACATGTTCCATTCCTATATAGGCATATGAAAAGTATCATGTGAAGAGTGCATGCCAACTATCGAGAGCAAACAAAATTATTTGTAGGTAAGTTGTAAGTAGACTATGTACTAACACATTACGAAAAAAGAAAAAAACTTGAATGTTGGGGGTTGATTGAAGTATTCGGGGATATTAAAGTGTTTGGAATACTATGTTTATCTCTCCACTTTTATTTGAGACTAATGGTTCATTTTATAGAATCATTTGAAATTTACATATTTTTTCCTTCAGATAGAAGAAACAGCCCTGCATCTGAAAAGCCTGACATTTTCCAAAACAAATAAGTAAGTAATAAGCATGTAGGATATTGCTTATCTTTGAGTACATCTAGGAAGACACCATTGCCAAAACAACAAATAAACATATTTATACCAATATACGAACAGCCAAACTAATTTATTAACCATAAGTGATGCAATCATCCTGCCGATATTAACAATTGTAGCATTAACAGATACAGGAAAGTATCAACTTGATATTTCCAAGATAAGTTTACAGTAGCATCTTTACTCCCATAAGGGGTAAACAACACAGTGTAAAGATTTCTCATATTCTTTTTGTGGATGATTTAAAACTGTATAGTTCATCAGATGAGGAACTGAAAGCACAACTGCTAGTTGTCAAATCTTTTTCAGATGTAATAAGAATGTCATTTGGTCTTGATAAATGTGCAAAAGCAATGTTTAAAGCATGAAAGTTGCAACACCAAGTAAACATCTCCCTGGTACATGAATGTGATATAAAAGAACTTCAGCAAGAGGGAGTGTATAAATAATTTGGAACTGATGAAGGATCAACAATAAAACATGAACAAATGTGAATAAAATTAGTAAGAAATATTATAGAAGACTAAAATTCACACTAAAAACAGTACTGAGATCCAGGAACAAATTCCAAGCTATAAATCAAATTGCTCTTCTTGTCCTAACTTACAATTTTGGAGTGATGGATTTACCCCAAAAGTTGTTGAATCAGTTGAAGAGGAAAACAAGGATACTTCATGCTTATCAATTGATCTATAAAAATCAGAGTATGCTAAGACTATATATTCCCCATTCTGATTACATATATAGATCTGCAATCTTAAGAATACATAAAATTAACCTGACTTCACAAGACCCAAATATAGTGAAAGTCTTAAAACCTGACGAGAATAAGTCTAAGATGACTTCCCTGCTTAGTTTAGCAGAAGCATATTGTTGTCAGGTGGGAATGGAAAGCAAACCAAAAGTAGATAAAAATTAACAGAAATTCAATGTGCCAAAAAACAAAAGAAAAAATATAAGGTGAAAGATCAGATGAGAAAGCAAGAAATGTGGAAAATGCATAAATATAGTTGCAAGTACAGAAACTCTTGGAACAATCTCATGTTGATCAGGATCAAATGAAAGAATGGTTAAGGACAGGTGAATTTAATCCAAAAGATGAAAGGTTAATACTGGCGGCACAAGATAGTGGACTATGCACACATTGGTTTACAAAGTCCATTGAACATGTGGAAGAAACAGAAATGTAGGCTTTATAAAATAGAATTGGAAACATTTGCAAACCTTGTTGCTGGTTCTGATATACTAAAGGCAAAAGGACTGTATACTGAAAGGCATAATAATGTGGCAAGACTGCTGCAGTGGGAATTATGTAAACATTATAATATTAAAGTAGTTGAAAAGCATTGGAAACATGAACCACAAAGCATTACAGGAAATGTTGAAGTTTATATCACATGGGAACACTTTTTACCAGCAGTTCAAAAAATAGATGCAAGAAAACTAGCTATAGTATTCCATGAAAAGAAGACAAAAGTAACATTGATCTTTGAAATTCCTATGCGCAGTGACTACTGTGTCTTATGTACAGAGACACAAAGTCATAAAATGCCAGGGTTTTCAGGCAGAAATGAAGGCAATGTGGAAGAAGGATACCCAGACACTTTCAATAGTAGCAGGAGCAACAGATCTTATAAAAATGAATTTATAATCGTAGTTAGATATAGTACCGATACATGTAACTCTGTATGAATTGCAGAAGGAGTCAGTCCTAGACACATTGTGGGTGCTGTGAAGAGTACTTCTGGCTAGCATCACAGATTGAAACAATGCTAATTTCATGAACTTTAATCACACTTTGACTTAGGAATGGGTCCAGTCCCATCATGGTATTAGAAACTCAAAAGACTTGAAGAATTTAACAAAGGAGATATACTATATGTGTACTCTAGCAACCAGCAGCAATGCAACTATTAATGGTAGGAAAATTCTATTGTGCCATATTGTGTTTTCCTGCATTCATTTCAACAGTTACACCTCCACTGATTTGTTGCCATGTTTCTTCTATCTTCTGCAGATTTTCTGGTGTCATTTGAAATCCTAGGACCCTGAAGATGAAAAAGACCCTCCATCGAGGTCAGTGGATTGCAACCCATTCTAAGTCAAAGTGGGACTAGTGTGATCAAGGGGGAAAAGATTATCTTGGGGACCACCTTGAATAGCACGCTTCAAACTAAGTGGCTATGGAGTCTTACCTTTCTCATCAAGAGGTGATTTATTAGGGGAAAATGAAAGTGGTTTATTTCTTTCTTATAGTATGTGGGCATAAGTTTTTAGCCTTCATTACTTTCACAAAAGAGCATTTATGAGATGCATCATATTCCTGCTGAAAGCATTCTACACTGGATGGCATTTGCAAGGAAAACTATTAAGTACCTTTTAGTTGTACTAAGAAAGCATGGTAAAGAAGTGCTACATTAAATTCCAATTCCCGTTGATACCTTTGATATGGCGCCAAAACCTTGTGCTTGGTAAATGAAGCAGCATTATAGTCAGAGATGATTATTATTTGATGACATATACCTTTAAATTACATGCTTTTTTTTCTGTGTCACGTTTAATAATATATTTTGGTCATTATAATCCAGGCAATAGAATAGAAAATACAGGTAATTCACCTATTTTGTCACTACTCTATCGGCTCTTTTGATAACTGGGGAAACAGCATTAAGCAATGAACGCAATTCATTTTTAATAAAACCCAAGGGATCAGTCACTTCTAACCTCTTAAGTAGCACCAGTACTCTCAGACTGTTCATTCCTACAGGAATATTCTCTTTGTCATGTATCTTTACTTCTAGTTCCAGTTGGCACAATGCGCCTCCTATGCACAACAGGGTTCGATAATGAGCTCCGAACAATGCCTGTTTGGAGTTTGTATGTTCTCCTTGAGGCTGTGTGGGGTTCCTCCAATCTCTAAAAACATGCTGAGTATTTCTATTTCAAACTCACCAGTGAATGGACCTGTAGGCAGCAGTGCAGACTCTACATGGCAGCCTATTAGGGGGAAGAGTTGCACAGATCAACCACTTTGGGCATCTACTGTGGTGCTCATCCTCCTCAAGATAGGAGAACATGGATCACAGATTGCAGGCCATGGCAGGGCTAGACATTTGATGGTGTAAAATATGGCTCTAGGTGATATGGTCATGTTGACTAATGTTGCCAAAATGGGCACGTGTAGTTATCGGTGATAAGTGGGGTGAGGACCTGGCCTACTCCAACCTAAGACAGGGACCCATGCTAATGGTAAGACCTATGCCCCTATTGGTCAGTGTGTGCCTGCTATAAGCCCAGCAGCTCTTGGTCAATAAGCTACTGGCCAGCCGGTGTCTAGTAGTCCTGCCTGGGTTACCTGGTATAGATCTGTTGAGAGAAAGCTAGATGCAAAACCAATCAACCTACCAAATATGAATTGAGAACTGCTACTCTTAATGTTAGTTCATTGACAAGATGCAGTTGGAAGTGGATGACATGATGATACAGAGGAGGCAGTACATCCTATGTATCCAAGAGACAAGATAGAACAGCAGTGTAGCGAAGCCACTTGGCTTGGGATCCAGAGTCTACTACTCAGTAAGAGGATGGGCTAGAAGAGGATGTCTTGAGAAAGAGGCTTCAGAAGACAGTGAGAGATATCATTAGAATTGCTGACAAACTCATGGCAATCAGATTCCAGTGTAATGATTGATAATCTAAGCCTATGCCTCACAGCAGAGTTATGATAGTGAGGAAAAGAGTGCATTCAGACAGAAGTTGCAGGACCTACTAGATAAAGCAGGACAACATGAATTGGCGTGATAATGAGTGACCTGAATGCACATATCGGGGCAAATAGAACAGGATATGACTACTGCCTGGATGGAATAAAAAAGGAGAGACAATTCTAGACTTCAGTCAGGCAAATGGCTTGATAGTAGCCAACACATGGTTCAGAAAGAGTCACAAGATTACATATGATAGTGGCCAACATGCAATTCAGGTAGACTTCCACATAGTAACGAAAGGGTACTGGAGTAGAATCAGGGATTGCAAAGTCATCTCCAGTAAAACAGTCGGCTCACAGCATAAGCATCTGGTTGCCACACTCAGCTGCAAGCAGTGGTCAGACAAGGCACTAAGGTCAACAGAGACTGGGTTGAAGATCTGGAAGTTGACTGGAGAGAAAGTATGACAGTTCAAGGAAGTACTCAGGGCTCTAGCACCCCAAGAAGAGAAGAAAATAGTTGAAGCTGAAGACGAATGGCAGCACTTCAAAACAGCATGTGTGAGGACTACAGAACTGTTATGTGGCTGAGTTAGGTATGGAAATAAGGTACATAAGAAAATCTGGTGGTAGAATGCAGAAGTTCAGGAGGTCATCAAAAGAAAGAAGGAGTGCAGGAAAAAGTGGAAGATAGAAAAGACCAAACAGGCTGGCTAACAAAGAAGCTAAGAAAGGAGTTAGAATAGCAAAAAACAGGGCATCAGAGGTAGTCTACCAGAGTCTGTAAAGTGACTCAGTAGGTGGCACAAAGAAACTGTATCAGGTTGTAAGGCAAAGACAGAAAGATAAAGAAGATAGTGAGACACCTTTCATAAGGGATGCCTACAACAACCTGCTCTCCAGTGCACAGGACAATAAAGGCAGATGGAAGGAATATATTCAGCAGCTTCTGACTGAACAAAACTCCACAGATGCTGTACTGCCTCAAAACTGTGTGTGATGAGAGAAGAAGAGGGGTCCCACCCGAGATGAAGTAAGAATATAACTAAAGAAAATGAAGTCAGGAAAGCAGCAGAATCAGATGAGGTCACAGCAGATATGATAAAGATGCTGGGTGAGATAGGAGAGAAATGGCTCCCATGGGTAGTCATAACAATGTGGAGAGAAAGTTGCAGAATAAGCATACTTGGTGCCAGTGTACAAGAACAAATGGGGCATTCACAACTGTGGGCAGTGCAGAGGCATCAAACTCCTGTCATATAGGTTCATAGGTTCATAGGTAGGTACTAGGCTATCTGCCCAAAGGCATTTATAAGCCTAGCCAGAATGTGTTGGCTTTCGCCGCCCTTTAGATTAGTTCCCTCTGCCTATGTCCAGCAGAGCCAGTGAAGTGATCCCCGGGGTAAACTTTCTGTTTCCCATCCACTGTCAAGGTTTCTCTTGAAGAGTGTTAGTGAGGAGCTCTGCCTAATGTAGATTGGAATCTTGTTCCAGAGCATGGGAAGTCTCTGGGACAGGAATTGAACCCTCCAGCACATCCTATTTATTGTTGTGGTGAGGTTTAGATCCCTAGAGTGTGTGGCTCGAAGGGATAAGGTTTTCTTTAGGTGGAGCATGCCCATCAATTCTGGGTTGGATATGGCCTTGTATGACAGGCAGAGATCACCTCTGAGTAGGCGATATGCAACCAAGTACAACTGGAGTTTCTTCATTCGAGTTGCATAGGGCATCTGTT
Organism: Protopterus annectens; assembly: GCF_019279795.1. Classification (NCBI taxonomy): domain Eukaryota; kingdom Metazoa; phylum Chordata; order Ceratodontiformes; family Protopteridae; genus Protopterus; species Protopterus annectens. Next base: position 683,499,572 of record NC_056746.1, read on the forward strand.
TGAGGCCAGTGATCCTCTTGGTGAGGTACTTCTGTGGTCTTTCCAGCTGTTGCAGGTGTCTTGTAAGCTACATCCCAAATGGGGCATTGTAGTCTATGATGGGTCTGATGAGTGATGCGTAGAGGAGCACAATGACCTCTTTTGTTCTGGATGCAAACCCTTTTGTGATTAGGTGGGCCACATAGAAGGATTTTCTAACCACTTTGGCAATGTGATTATCAAAGGAGAGATTACTATCTACTTGGGTCCCCAGATCCCTTATTACAGCTTCCGTATTTAGGGGGCTACCACCTATGTGGTAGTTTGTGGGTACTTTGTTTTTTCCAAAGGGGATGACTATGCACTTTTTGGCATTTAGCTTGAGGCCATGGTTTTGACACCAGGCATCTATCTCAGTGAGTCCCTTTTGGAGGAAGTCTGTATCAGCTGGAGAGTCAATTATAGCCCCTAGTTTGCAATCGTCTGCAAACTTGGTCAGCCATAGTCCTCCTGTGCTTGCCTGTACCTCTGAGAAGTATATGCCAAACAGGAGGAGTCCTAGGACTGAGCCCTGGGGAACACCACTTGTAACCTGTTTAGAGTCAAACCTAGCTCCCACAACTCTTACCATGTAGGTTCTGTCCATGAGCCAGTTGGCAACCCATCTCATGATGTAGGGATTTATGTTCAAGCTGGTGAGCTTGTTTATAATACCAGAGTAGGGAATGGTGTCAAAGGCATTTGTGAGGTCTAAGTAGGCTGTGTGGACCACCTTTCTCTCATCTATAGCCTTGGTAACTGTCTCAAAGACGTTTGCCAGGTTTAGGAGGCATGATCTGCCCTTAACAAAGCTGAACTGGGTAGGGTCCAGGGTTTGGAGGTTCCCAATGTCTCTGTTAATGAGATCCATGATGATGTGCTCCATAGCCTTGCAGACCAAGCTAGTCAGGCTTATAGAGGATAGTTCCTTGGGTCTGTTGTGGCTCCACCTTTGTGGAGTGGAATAACCATTACTGTGCACCACTCTGTGGGCACGTAGCCTGTGGAGATGCTGAGTTTGAACTGTGTGTTTAGGTGAGGGGTTAGTTCATCTTTGAGCTTGTGTAGAATGCAGCCTGGGACACCATCCGGTCCCATTGATGCTGTGTTTTTGGCTTTGGAGAAGGCTGTTTTAACCTGAGTGTCTGTGATTTCAGGGGCACTACATTCTTCTGGTATGGTTATGGGCGGTTTTGGGGGTGAGAGAGGGGGTGAAGTCTGCACTGAACCTGTCTGTCAGGATGTTGACAATATCAGCTGGTTCAGAGTATTCTGTGCCATGCTGCACTAACTCTAAGCAGATCTGAGAATTGCCACTTAGATTCTTGACATAGCTAAAGCATGCCTTGTGGTTATCTTTGGAGTCCTTAGCAATTTTTATTTCGAAGCTAGCCTTGGATGACTTTATGAGGGATTGTAGTTTCTTGCTGATACTGATCAGGGATGTCTTCCCTTCTTGGGATTTTACTCTTTTCTGTTCTAGTTTCCTCCTTCAATTGTATAGCTTGTTTATGGCAGGGGTCCTCCAGACTAGTTTCCTTTTCTTGTAGGAGTGAGTCTTGGTTTTGCTTGGGATAGCACGATCCATGCATTCTTGTAGGTGCTCGTAGAGTGCATTAGTAAAGGATTTTGCAGCTTGGGCAGTATTATCCTTTGCATGGGAGATTTGAAACTTTCTAACTCGGTCTTAAGTAACGTGAAGTTTGATTTTGAAAAGTTTTTCATGGTGGTTTCATCGACCTGGGGTGGGGGTGGAATGTGGATATCCAGAGTGATTAGTTTATGATCAGCTCTAACCATCCAGGGGTTGACCTCTGGTGTGGAACACTGGTCGCCCATGTTGGTGATGACCAGGTCCAATATGTTGTCACCTCTGGTGGGGGTGTTGACCAGTTGATCCAGGGCATTTGAGTTTATAAATTCTGGAAAGGGAGATTGATAAATGGATATACTGAGTAGTAGAATGTAAGATGAGAGATAAGCAGTTCAGATTCATATCTGGATGCAGCACAGCTCACCTGATGTTTGCAATGAAACAGATAGTTGAGAAGAAGCTAGAGATGAGAAAAGAGTCCAAATGAGCATTCTGACACTTGAAGAAAGCATATGACACTGTCCTAAGAAAGCTGATTTGGGCAATACTGAGGTGGCTCGAAGTCCCAGAATCATTGGTAGAATTAGTGCAGGCTATGTACAAGGAACCAATGACTCAAGTATGAAAAGTGTTCCATCTCACACAGCGGTTCCCAGTGGGAGTGGGTGTGCACCAGAGTTCAGCTCTGAGCCCATTGCTCTTCATACTGATGATGAACTACATTAGCAAATGGGTTGGGGGGGGCAGGTCAACAAAGTTTGCAGAAGATGTGGCATTGCAGGCAGACTCTGAGCAAGAAATTCAGCAAAGGATAGCGGAATGGAATGCAAAACTGAAGGCACATTGGATGAAACGAAGCACAGATAAGACAGTGGTAATGGCAGCAAACTGAGGAAATCAGAAGATGCTGAGAACTGAGATAGAAGGGAAGATTGTGGAACAGTAAAATAGTTTCATGGGGCCTATATCAATTTGTCAAAGGTTCACTTCTGTGAACCTTTCTTCATTGACCCAAAAGCACCAAACATTCAGTTCCACAAACATTCACATCCATGATGGATTTAAGTAGGGTAAGGAAGCAAATGGCCAGCAGCAGACATTTTTCTTTGTCGCCACTGTAGTGTGATCTTGGATTTGGTATGTAGAGGAGTGTGGGGGTAGGTTTGACATACTGGGGTGTGTGCTCCAATATACTGTTGGCCAAGTGTCCCCGTTTTCTGGTGAAATATTTTTTCAATGTGGATGAAGATAGGTTTGCGGAAGTGAACCTTCGACAAATTGATATAGAACCATTTCAAGTACCTGGGTGGGGTGATTGAGGAGAAGGGAAGTCTGAATGAAGAGGTAAAAGCTAGTATCCGAGGGGCTGCAGCCAACTGAGAGTACCCAGTTAGAATTTCATCTGCAGGAAGTATCTGACAACCCTAATACTAAGGAGGTCTCCATGATCAGAGCACTTGAAAAATGAGCACCTCCCACCCAATGTTTCTTAGTCATCCTTCCAGTCTCCACATACCTAGGGAAGACATACAGAAATGCAGAAGGCTAATAGCAGGTTCCCAGCAAAAAAATAGTCTGATTCTGATGAGAAAAAGATCATGCAATTATACTGACACTAAGGCAGCAATTGTCAAAATTAAATAAAACACGGTGGATTTCATAGGAAAATAGGTAGGGGTCCAAAATAAAATGATAAAGATTTAGCAGACATTACCAACAATATTCAATGATTATTATAACATCACAGTAAAGTAAAACACCATTATATAATATAACCTTAATGGATGTGCTGGATGCAGAAAAAATGCAGCTCGTGCGAGTGTGATAATTTATTCCATAAATCCACTAAAACATATACAAAACAGAATGCACATATAAACGTTAAGCGCTTTCAACTGAATATAACTCAGTCTTCATCAGAACAAGGTATCTCCATTAAAACAGGGTATATATAGTGTCAGTTGCTTGTTACATTTTGAAAATTGCGCCAAAAATCTTAAAGCTACAATGCAATATACCTATATACTCAATGTTAAAACACTGTGCTGATTGTGAATATACTCCACCTTTACTAAAAAAACTGAATTAACTAACTAGATGTAACTGTATTAATATATCTAATTGCCTTATTATTTAACTAAAAAAATATATCTTAACTACATAAAAATATATACATGTGTAAAAACTAAACATTATGTGTAAAAAACTATTATATAAACAACTATTGTATATGAATACCAATTATATAAAAACTAGTCTATTTCATAAATAATTGTACATATAACACACTATATGTAGCCATTAATACAAAATGTATCAAGTTCACAATAAAAGAATTCATGAATGCATAATAATTGAATGTAATGTGTACATTTTGTGAACATATATAAAGAATATGAATATAAATATGTTAAAAATGTATAATTATATTAAAAATATATAAAAATATAAAAACATACGTACTTAATAACGACAGTGTCATTGATCTTCCAGAAATGGTTTAATGCTAATGTGGTCATTAAGCCCTGGATATCTAGTAGCATCAGTTCTTATCTGCCAAATGCTTTCTTTTAAGGCCAACCGTACTTTCCAATTACCACTGAAGGTGGCTTGATTGACCTGGTCAGTAATACTAAACACAAAATTATGTTGTTCACCTTTATCTTCAATGTGTCTATATAGGGCGTTATTCTTATCCTTCTTACGTATTTTGTAAAGATGTTCATAAATACGCTTTTTAAACATCCTCTCGGTTTTCCCTATATAAAATGCAGTACATACTGTACATTTAGCAATATATACAATTTGTTTACTGTTGCAGTTTCCACCTAAATTTCTAATTTCTGTGTTATTAACATTACTTAATATTAGTTTATCAACCATATTAATGTATGAGCATTGATGGCAGGACCCACATCTCTTGCTTCCTTTAGTATTCCTACTGAAGTTATCCTTTTTCTTATCTGTGTGCTCTAGCAGCCTTTTTAAATTGGGTGCCACTTTCTATACTATAACAGGTTGTGTACCTAATAAAGTACCCAAATTGTTGGAAGTAATAACATCCCAATGTCTAATTAATATCTCTTTTATATAATGTACATATGGTGAGTATGTTAAAATACATGCTCTATTAAAACTATTTATTTTGTTGAAATTAGATCCATCTATTAATTCTTTAACACCTAACAATGGTTTGTATCGATGTCCCCATTGTGAGGACACGTATTGAGTAGTATCATTGAGTAATTTTTCCGGATATCCTCTTTTCTTAAACATAGAGTATAATAACTTAATCTCTTCTTCCATAGCTTGCTTGGTGGAAGACATCCTTGCTATCCTAATACATTGCCCTTTGACAACATTTTTAAACATGAACGGTGGATGGTTACTATTATATTGGATATAGTCATTCGAGAAGGTAGGTTTCCTAAAAATCTTAGATGCATATCCTGTATCAGTATTACTAATGTAAGTATCCAGATATGATATAGATCTCTTATCATAACTATAAGTAAATTTTAAAAAATCTGTTGTTTTATTCAGATATACAATAAACTCTTCTACCGCTTCTTCAGGACCTTTCCATATAATGAACATATCGTCCAAATATCTAGCATAAAACACCACATATTTATAATATGGACTTTTAAATAGAAATTCGTTTTCCCATTCTAACATTACCATATTGGCAAAAATAGGTGCGCAAGATACCCCCATAGCAACACCTATTTTTTGCCTAAAGTACTCTCCTTGAAAAGTGATATAGTTGTAGTCCAAGACTATGGACATTAATTCGGTTAATACACATACTTTGTCCCAACTATGCCCTGAATATTTCTTTAAACTGTTCATAAAATAATCTAATCCAGTCTCTTTTGGTATACTACTATACAAATCGACTACATCTATGGTAATAAATGAATAGTCTTGATTCCATACATCCACAGTAAGATTGTTTAAAAAACTCCATGAATCTTTCATAATGTGGGGTATCACTTTATATATATGTTTAGTCCATGCATCAATAAGTATTCCAATATTGTATGTCTTAGATTTAGACCCTGAAACTATTGGTCTATATGGGGGGTCTTCCATGGACTTATGAATTTTGGGTATACCCACCATTTTGGCTAGTATAGGATATTCAGTCTTGAGAAATGTGTAAATTTCACCACTTATTCTATTGTCAATCCAATATTCCTCTAGAATGAGATCTATCCTTTTATATCCTATGTTAATTTCATTCATTGAAATGACTTCATACTTTCCTGAGTCATACAACAAATTATGTATTTTGCTGTTATAATCCAAAGTATAACTGACTACAATTCTGCCCCCTTTATCAGGCTTCATAATGCGGATGTCTTTATTGTGCATGATCTCTTTTAAACATTTCCTTTCTTCTTTGGTTAAATTATCAACATAGCCATACTTTTGTCCCTTATTTCTATATATGTCATTATTTAACCAATATATATCTTTGTTAACCATCCGTTCATAATTACTTACTTGCTGATTGCTAACTGGTACATATGTACTTTTTTTCTTAAGCTTTCTAATTTTGTTAATGTTGTCCGTATTTTGTGTAGGACCAAATTGTACTGCTAAATTTAATCTCCTGCAGTACATCTTAATTTCTTTGATGGTATCCACCAAATTCATCCCTATTGCGGGTATAAACTTCATCCCTTTGCTCATTAAATGAAAAAATTCCTGTTGAATAACCATGTCGGTGTAGTTGTATACATTAAATCCATTAAATGAACTTACTATCTGTTTCTTATCATTAAGATCATTGTTAATGATATTTGTCTCCTGAATGCACAGGCTAGGTGGATTATAAAACATACTTACATTCTTCCTCTGATCTACAGTGCAAAAAGTGTCATTAACAACTGATGTATTACTGTTTTGCAAACAGTTTTTGCTAACTGACTTCACTGTAGCTGTATCTACTTGGTTCGTTAATTCCACTTGCTGTAAGGTGTATTGTTTTTTGGGGCGGGAAAAAATCCCCCCCCCCGAAAATTTTCTTCCCTGTAGTTACTTCTTTTCCTTTCTCTGTATTGTACTCTCTCTGAATGTATATTCTCCTCCCTGTCTGCTGGCCATACATAGGCTCTATTGTTTTCGTAAGCCTCTATATCCCTCATCAATTTTCTATTCTTCCTCTCAAAAATATTTTTGACTTTACTCTGTGTTATATCAAATTGTTTGTGACATAAATCTTTCCATTTACCAAAATCATGATGTTTAATTATAACATTGTTCATACTTTCAACTTCATTGGCCAAAATAATCATCTTCTCATCATTATATTTAATCAATGTCCTAAGATATACCAGACCAAAATTATCGAACAATTCATTGAATTCTTTTTTAGTTTCATTATTGTAATTAATGCCCAAAGGTAACTTAAAAAATCTGATTCCTTTGGGTACTACCTTAGTGTTGAGGCATTTCGATAAATAGGCTATATCTATCTTGGTATTCTTGTATTGTAACAGTTTTTTACTAAAACTAAAAATCATATCTCTCAAACTATTTTGCATAAACTGTAAAATATTAAAATTCACATTTTTTTCTTTATAAATATCATTGTCAAAATTGTAATCATCACATAAGAATTGATTAAAAACATGTCCTGTGTTATCACATATACTGTTGTCCATATCATGTTCATACATCCGTTTTTTTATCATTAATAGAACTGGATAGATGTGAAACAGTACCTTTTTTGTCACAATAGTCTTTCCTTTTGGTATTACCATATTGTTTGACTGCTTGTGTTTCTTTAGGTCTTGCCCCCAGTTTTTTGTTAATAAAATTGTCCCTTTCCCTTCGGTTACGCTGAAAACTAAAATCAAACGTAAAGTCTTCACTCGGGGACAATAAACATAATCCCTTGTTAGATGTGTGTCCTCTTTGGTTTATAGGAGAATTCAAACTAATATTTATTTCATCCCCACATAAATTTGGCATGTCAATGCATGTATTATCGTGATGTGGGTGAAAAGAATTCTCCTTCAGTAGCATCGGGATCTCTAAATCCGGTGTGCGCAATAGTTGTTTATATAATAGTTTTTTACACATAATGTTTAGTTTTTACACATGTATATATTTTTATGTAGTTAAGATATATTTTTTTAGTTAAATAATAAGGCAATTAGATATATTAATACAGTTACATCTAGTTAGTTAATTCAGGTTTTTTAGTAAAGGTGGAGTATATTCACAATCATCACAGTGTTTTAACATTGAGTATATAGGTATATTGCATTGTAGCTTTAAGATTTTTGGTGCAATTTTCAAAATGTAACAAGCAACTGACACTATATATACCCTGTTTTAATGGAGATACCTTGTTCTGATGAAGACTGAGTTATATTCAGTTGAAAGCGCTTAACGTTTATATGTGCATTCTGTTTTGTATATGTTTTAGTGGATTTATGGAATAAATTATCACACTCGCACGAGCTGCATTTTTTCTGCATCCAGCACATCCATTAAGGTTAAATTGTCGTGTTTCGCTGAGGTTTGGTATTTGACCATTATATAATACATAAATTCTTAGACTGTAAAATATGTAAAAATGTAGAAAAACTGATGAAATAAGCTGAGCAAAATGATAAACGTGTTTCCAAAGATTCAAGAGTACGTGAAATTGGGCAACCCGGGAATAATGTAATGTGCTACAGATAGGGCATGTTTGCCACAGAACTTGACTAAATTGATCATTTGAGCACAGGAGAATAATATGCTGAATATGCTGATAAATAATAAAAACTAAGCATAAGAGATATGACAGATATTGATTGAAAGGTTAATATTTAACACCACACACCCTGATTGAAAACTTAGATTCATTTAAGGACCTGGATATATTGATAGCTTCTGCTTTGAGTGTTCTAATTATATTGACTAATCGGTTAATGATAGCTATGGAACTATCGGTTATATTAAAGGATTTATAAAGTTTGTAGAAGTTATGAAATCATTGTTAGTTTGTTATATTAATCCAGACTTGAGTGTGGAATACCAGTATGGAAACTTTATGAAAAAAACAGGCATATGTAAATTTGAAAGATTATGGCAGAAATATACCAAGGGCATTCATGGATGTTAAAATTTAAGTTATTATGAAAGAGTAAAATATCTGAACATGTATGTCATCTCATGTGACGATTGATGGTCACAGCCAACCAATATGTAACCCATGATGGTCCCACCACTGTCAACCAATATGTGATGACCCCTCTAGGGACCAATAATCAATGAGCTTGAATCATCCCCACTGAAACTGGAGAGGGATGTGCACTTGGAATACAAATGGACACACTCAGTAATTTCAGATGTAGACCTCTCTGCATCAAGCACAATTTCCCTTAAGAGCACACAGGGAACACACTCATCCTGGTGTCTGAAGTCTGGATATCTCTATATTGGTCTCCCTCCAGGTCCCCTATAAGGCTCCCCACTTGTACATCTCTAGTGTTAGGTCCTCAGCTGAGTGCCCATGTCAAGTCCTCCAGCACCCTGTCTGTAAACCCAGTGCTTCATGCCCCTGCCCCACATAGCTGACTGACACACACACACACACACACACACACACACACACACACACACACACACACACACACACACACACACACACACACACATGCACACTCACACACATGCACACACACAAGCACACACACACCTGGGAAAGGCTGGCACAGATTTACCTGCTCTGTCCCCTTTTGCCCAGAGTTCAAGTTAGTTATCACTGCCACAAGACACTCCACAATCAGCTACTCCAAGGCCCTTAACAAAGGGTGTCCAATTATACTGTGTAATATTAATACTAATACAAAAGGTTGTAGCTGACAAAGACAGCTAGGCTTTCTGGAGTGTGTCACCAAATAAATAAAAGCACTCTCAAATGTTAAATACTTTCTACAAGGACCAGCCACAGCAAACTTTTTAAATATATTTAATAAAAAACAAGAAAATAACAAGACAATTCTAAATATATATTCACAATAAACCACAGAGTTAAAATCACAGGAAATATTGATAACATTGATGGACCGGCTCATGCAAATAAAGAAAAACAGTATCTAAACTAATCTTCAGTATATTCCTGACTGAATCTAGGAGAATTACTATTCCATAATAATATAATTGATAGAGCAATGCACAATGAAATACATGAGCAGTCTTTCTAGTCAGGTTCCACAAAACAGAATACTCCATCCTCAGAGATTACTCCCTGCAAAATATAATATGCAACATGGCTTGCAGAATAACCTCATCTGGTTACCTGACTCTAGGTTCTCACCTTTGAAGCTGAGACAGGAATTTAGCATAGGCGGCTACAATACACATTTTAAATGTTTATGGCAGTTCCTGGGGCTTCCCTTCATTTTATTGAGCTAATGAACAAAGCCTTCTTCCAGACCCACCATCTCTAGTCCTATTCAGCACTGTCTGGTGCCATTTTAATGGTTTAACAACTCATTTACATGTCCCTTATTTTTCTTAAAGCAATCTAGCTGGTTAACCTTTGCTGTCCCAGTGTCCTCTATTAAAACATGAATATTTAATTCAGTTACAATAATACATGTACATTTCTTGTCCTTCCAGCAGGGTGCACTGTTGATACATTTTAACACAAGCAAACTTCACAAATACATTTTCAGCACAAGCATCTGTACAAACAAGTTTGATATACAAATGACATATACTTATATACAAAATTCTAGCTAGCTGTGCTGGCACAAGTCATATATGAACTGCCCTACTTTGCCTGACGTGGCTTGCAGTGCCTGCTATCATGACATGTCTCTCCCCTTTAAAGACTCAAGTTAGTTTTTCAAGTGGCCCTTGAGAAACATGGCTTGAGCCTATCTAGGAATATGTTACCTCATTCCTTGTCTTGACATGCCATCTGCGTTGACATTGCTGACCTCACTACAGTGTTGTACTGTCATGTCATATGCCTGCAATCCTAAGCTACACCTTAATAACTTGACATTTTCCTTGCTGGCTCTATGTAGCCATGTTAATGGATTGTGGTCTGTAACTACAGTGAATTTCCTTCCATACAGATAAGGCTGAGGTTTCTGCAGTCTCCATACCATGGCTAGACATTCCTTTTCTATAGCTGCATAACATTCCTCCCTGGGTTGGAGTCTACATCTGAGATGTGCCACTGAGTGCTCTTCTTCCTCTGAGGAAACCTGGCTAAGTACAGTGCCCACCCCACGGTTTAAAGCATCCTACTGCACAACAAATGCTTTTCTGTAATCTATACTGGCTAACACAGGGGGTCCTCTCAAAGCTCCTTTAAGCTTCTGGAATGCCTGCTCACATACTGGGGTTCACACTACCTTATCTGTCCTGTTTTTACTTGTCAGGTCTATGAGGGGAGCAGGTATTATACTATAATTAGAAGCAAATTTTCTATAGTACCCTACTGTCCTTAAGAATGCCCTCACCTGCTTTCTGGTAACAGGGGCAGGCCATGCCTGAATGGCTTCCACTTTACCAGGTATCTTACCACTACCCACTCTATGTCCCAGGTATGAGACCTCTGCCATATTCACCTGATACTTACTGTGCTTAATGGTCAACCCTGTCTTTTGCAGTCTGCCTGGCATCTGCCTGGCATGCTGAAGGTGCTCTTACCAGGAATGGCTGTAGATGGCAGTAACATCCAGGTAAGCAAGGGAATAATCTCCTGCTGCTGCTAGGATATGATCTACCAGCCTCTGTAAAGTCACTAGGGCATTTTTCATCACAAAGGGCATCTTTGTGAACTCATATAAGCCAAAAGGAGTCACAAACGCTGACCTCTCAATAGCACTGGCAGTCAAGGGCACCTGCCAGAAGCCCTTGATCAGATCAATAGTGGTCAGGTACTTAGCCTCACCAGGCTTCTCTAAGGCTTCATCTGTGCTAGGCATGGGGTAGGCATCTGACTCTGTGTGACTATTTCGTCTTCTGTAGTTCACACAGAACTTGGTGATTCAATCTTTCTTTGTCACCAACACCACTGGGGAGGCCCAGCAGCTGCTGGACTCCTGAATTTCTCCCAGTTCCAACATCTCCTCTATTTCCTCCCTCAGAGTCTGTCTGACTCTCTCAGGCACCCTGTAAGGGGACTGCTTAATAGGCTTTTGGGTTCCTGTATCCACATGGTGCTGCATCAGGTGGGTGCACCCTTGTTTCCTAGTCCCAAACTCCTGTAGCACTGCTCAGATTTCTCGAATCTGGGTAGGGGATAGCGGCTGAGACCTTACTACCTCTTCCACTGAGGTGTCAGTCTGAGCCTCACTCAGGAGATCAGTCACCAGATCCCCCTCAGACTCCTTCTGCCATCAACTGCAAATACTTAGCACAAGGGCCTCCCTATCATGGTATGGTTCCATGCTAACATGCTACAATTTGTGGCCCTGCCTCCTGCCTAGCAATTCTACCATGTAGTTAACATCACTGACCTTCCTTACTACTTTGAATGGTCCCTCCCATGCTGCCTGAAGCTCATTGTGTCTGTCAGAAAAGAAAACCATCATCTGCTGTCCCACAGCATACTCTCTGGCTTTGGCATTCCTGCCATACCAGACCTTTTTCTGCTATTGGGCTCCTGACAAGTTCTCCTGGGCCAAGCCTATGAGCTCCCTAAACCTTGCCTTGAGGTTTAGGACATATGCCACAACAGACTTCTTGTGGGATTCACACTCACTCTCCCACTCATCACGAATCAAATCTAGAGGTCCCCTCACCCTATCCCCATACAGCAACTCAAAGGGTAAAAAAATGTGGATTCCTGGAGTACCTCTCTGTAAGCAAACAACAGATGAGGAAATAGTTGTTCCACTCTGTCTTAAACTGGTCTGCAAATGCCTGCAGAATGTTCTTTAGTTTGAGGAGATGAAACTCTCCACTAGACCATTAGTCTGTGGGTGGTAGGGGGTGGTCTTTTGGTGCTTCACCCCACAGTGCTCCCACAGTGAACCCAGTGGGTCTGACATGAACTTGGCTCCTCTGTCAGTCAGTATTTCTCTTGGGGAAACCTACCCTGCTGAAAATCCCTAGCAAAGCATTTGTTACCTTCTCTGCCTCAATGGAGGACAGAGCCACCATCTCAGGGTATCTTGTAGCATAATCTACTACTGCTTGGATATCCTTCTTCCCTGTGAAACTCAGGCTAATCAGAGGCCCCACAATATCCATAGCTACCTTCTGAAATGGCTCATCAGTCACAGGCAAAGGCATCAAAGGAACTTTGACCTTATATCCTGCCTTGCTTACTTTATGGCACAACTCACAGGTCCTTCAGTAACCTGATACATCCCTGGCAATCCCAGCCCAATAAAGGTTCTACATACTATGTCTCTTGGTATGCTTTATGCCCATATGACCTGCAAAGGGAATTTCATAGGCTATGGCTAGAAGTGCCAAACAATAGTCTTTAGGCACTACCAACTGCTGTATTACTTCATCTTCTGGCCCTCCCTCAGGGGTTGACTCTCTATACAGTGACCCTTTGTTCCAGTATACAGAATCTCCTTTTCATTGAGAATCAGGTGCCTCCCTAGCTACCTCCTTCAGACCTTGAAATGTAGGGTCTAAGAGCTGAGCCTGTCTCAAGTCTATCTTTGTGACTTTTTCCAGCTCTCCTTCCACAGGAAGTCTGGTGTCTTCTGACAGCTGTGCTTCACCGTCAGCCTGGATACTATCACTCACCTTTACCCTTGCAGTCACCCTGTCCAAGAGGACATCAGTACCTACTAGCAGCTGTGGCTCATCTTCAGGCTCACTGCTACAGGGTAGCTCCCTCCATGAATTAGCCACATCATGAGTCCTGGCTTCAGGGGTGTGGTCTGTCTAGGTGTCCCCCAGTCTATCAAACCCACATGCTTGTCTCCAAGCCTGACTGCATTTCACTGCATGCACACAAAGTACTGCATTATCAAAATCATTCCCTGTCAAGACATCTGCAGGGATATCCTCAAATACACCTACTTGCTTGCTTCCATTTCCACCCCCCCGAGTCAAGGTGATCCCTGGCCAAAGGCATTTGGAATGGGATTCCTGCTAAAGCTCTGACTGGAGTGGACTGCCCAAGCAAGTACTGCTCCTCTTTAACAACTGCACGCTTCATAATTGTTATATCAGAAGCTGTGTCTCTCTTGGCAGTGGCCTGTTTTTCATCCACCAAGATAGGATACAAACTCTGCTGGTAGTTTGGTACCCCTGTTGTCTCCAGACAACTTACCACTGGCATTTTGCTATTCACACTTGCTGGCTCCCTCACCTTTTGTTCCCCATCTTGCCTCCATGGGCATCTATATGCTACATGACACCTCGTGTTACATTTAATACATTTAACCCTTGATCCTGGCTGTGCACCTGAACTAGTGGCTTTCCCTATTATTGGCGGACTATGTTGGGGTGGTTTAGGCTACCAACCATATGTTCCTGTATATCCATGTGCAGCACTGGCCATCCCTTTCCTGTGCAGTTATGCGCTGCTTGCTAAATAGAGAGCCCATTTTTTCACCAGTTCATCTGCAGAGTTGCATTCCCTGTCTGCCAACCAAATTTTGATGTCCTCAGACAAAGTGCTAAGGGCTTGTTCTCTAATCAAAAGGTCTGCCAGCCCTTGAAAAGTGATGAACTGACACCCACTTACCCACCTATGAAAATAAGTGCTTAGTTCATCAATATAATCACATACACTTTCATGTGCCTTGCATCTATGCTCATGAAACTTTTTTTTTGTGAGCTTCAGGTGTTAACTTAAAACATTCCAGTAAACATTGTTAACTGTAGTATAGTTTAAGCAATCAGTATCAAACAATGTGGAGACAGCAGTTACAACTTTACCATGGAGTAAGGGCATCCAGAACTGTACCCAGAGCTCTTGATCAACATTATACTGTGTACATACTCTTTCAAGTCTTCTTTCTTCTTCTTCTGGCTTTTTCCCAGTTAGGGGTCGCCACAGTGGATCACCTGTCCGCTCATGATTGGCAGTGAAGTTTTTTTATGGTATCAAGTTGCCAGCCCAGCACCCAACCTTCCACAAGACACACACATGAACACACTCATACCTAGGGTCAATTTAGAGTGTCCAATCCACCTACAGCATGTCTTTAGGATGTGGGAGGAAACCGGAGCACCCAGAGGAAACCCACGTGACCACAGGGAGGACATGCAGACTCCACACAGAAGGCACCCCAGCCGAGAATCGAACTGGAGAACCTCTTGCTGTGAGGTGGCAATGCTAACCACTGCACCACCGTGGCCACCCTTACATACCCTTTCAAGTATATATCAAAATTACCACCCTCTGTAAATTGTGGCAAACATTTACTGACCTTTATTGCTTCTGGGGTTCTGTTATTCCCTTTCACATTACATTCATGACCTTGGCAAAGAGTCATCATCTCCCTGTCATGTTGACACTGCTTCTCCTTTTCTTTGGCCTCCAAATGCAGCAGTCTCTCTGATGATTCTAGTTCAAAACATTTGGCCTCTAGTTCAAGTCTCTTTAACTCCAGATGGATTTTGAAGTCCTCTGAGGGAAAGTTGAACTATACATCCCCAATGCCAGACTGGTTGTCTTCCTGGTTGCTCTTCTGTGCTGCAGTTGTGATTAAGGCTGCAATCATTTCTCCTTTGTTCAGGTTGGCATACACCAGCCCTTTGACTTGGCACATTTCAGCTGCTGATTCCTTGTCATCTTGCTATAATCCTCTGCTGACATCTTTGCCTGCTCTCCCTGCCTAACTAAGCTAACAAAAAGTAAATAAATAAAACTATTGTGTTATGAAATTCTGAATGTCTACTTTGTGGCTGCTTAAGAATACACCTTTTTTTAGTGACAACTGCTTACAGCCTACAGGAGTTCAATTAATATCCACACCACTGCTCACCAATATGTGACGAGTGATGCTCCCACCACTGCCAACCAAAACATGACACGTGATTGTCCCACTACTGCCAGCCAATAGGTGATGACCCCTCTTTGGGCCGCTAATCAAGGAGCCTGAATTCTCACCACTGACACTGAAGAGATGTGCATGTGGAATACAAATGGATACACTCAGTATTTCCAGATGCAGACCTCTCTGCATCAAGCACAGTTTCCCTTAAGAGTACACAGGGAACACACTCAGCCCAGGGTCTGGATTTCTCTATATCTGTCTCCCTCCAGGTCTCCAATAAGTCTCGTCACAGGTACAGCTGCATGGTTAGGTCCTCAGCCAAGTGTCCAAGCTTAGTCTTCCATCACCCTCTCTATAAACCAAGTGCTTCATGTCCCTGCCTCAAGTAGCTGACATGCACACACTGTGAGATTTGATTTTTCACACAAACAGACACACACACACACACACACACACACACACACACACACACGCACACACACGCACACACACACACACACACACACACACACACACACACACACACAAACACACACACACACACACACACCTGGGAAAGGCTGGCACAGATTTACCTGCTGTGCCTTTTTCTTCCCAGAGCATAAGGTAGTTATTACCACCACCAGACACTCCATAATCAGCTACTCCAAGGCCCTAATTAAAGGGTGTCCATTTATACTGTGTAATATTAATACTAATACAAATGTTAGTAGTTGACTAAGATGGCTAGGCATTCTGGAGTGGCCCACACAGTGTCGCCAAATAAATATAAGCACTCTCAAAGTTTAAATACTTTCTACAAGGACCAGCCACAATAAAAGTTTTAAATATAGTTAATAATAAATAATAAAAGAACAAGAAAATACTAAATATATATTCACAGTAAACCACAGAGTTGAAATCACAGGAAATATTAAAAATAATGTTGTTGGACAGGCTCATACAAATAAAGAAAAATAATATCTAAACTAAGCTTCACTATATTCCTGACTGAATCTAGGAGAATTATTATTTTCTAATAATGTACTTGACAGAGCAAGGCACAATGAAATACGTGAGCAGTCTTTCTAGTCAAGTTCCCCAAAGGAGGATATGCCATCCTCAGAGATTACTCCTTGTAAAATATAATATCCAAGATGGCTTGCACAATGACCTCATCTGGTCACCTAACTCTAGGTTCTCACAGTAACCCCCTCTGAAGCTGAGACAGGAATTTAGCATAGACAGCTACAATATACATCTTAAATGTTTATGGCAGTGCCTGGGGGCTCCCCTCCTTTTACTGAGCTAATGAACAAAGGCTTCTTCCAGACCATCCATCTTCAGTCCTATTAACCACTGTCAGGTGCTGTTTTAATGGTTTAACAATTCATTTACATTTCCCTCATTTTTCTTAAAGTAATCTAGCTGGTTAACCTTTGCTGTCCCAGTATCCTCTATCAAAGCATATACATTTAATTCAGTTACAATAATACATGTACTTTTCTTTTCATTCCAGCAGGGTTCATTGTTGATACATTTTAATACAAGCAAACTTCACAAATACATTTTCAGCATAAGCATCTGTACAAATCAGTTTGATATGCAAATAACATATAATCATTTACAAAATTCCAGCTAGCTGTGCTGGCACAAGTCATATGTCTACTGCCCAACTTTGCCTAGCATGGCTGGCAGTACCTCCTATCATCAAATCTCATATAGACATTTATTCAGGTATATAGGGCTTTTAGAGACAACTACCTTAATGAATGTTTTGGGCTATAAAATATAGCGTAAAATCATTCAAAAACATATGTAGAAGATATAAAAGAATGAGAAATGTACCAAACTGGTTCTCTGAAAGGGTAGCTGATGCATGGACCTAGACACTTATTATGGGAATAACTGTTTGACCGTACTGGCAGGTTAGAAGGGAATTGTTGCCTGTGTCTGAAATATTTTTATGTATATAATCATATAATAGAGTGACTGACAGAAAATCACATTCTTAAACATTCTTAAGCACCAACATGCATTTAAATGTCTTAATAATATGTTGAATGTTTTCATTCTGAATAGCTAAAGTCAAAAAAACACATTAGAACTGATATTTTCTTCTAATGCCAGGCGGTCAACTGTATTATTATTATTATAAGCAGAGCAGTGGAAAATTTAACAGCTTCTAGGGACCAATGTTCAAACATACAGGAAGTAACTTTGATAAGGTGTCCAATCAGGTCAGAACAAAGTTCTTTGAAAGCCTATGCAGTAAAACTGTTTCTGTAGTTGGTAGAAAAAAACAGAGAAAATTAACAGAACACAGTAATACAACAGACAAAAATGGACACAGTACCATGGATCCTCTCATGGCTCCATGCAGAGACTTGCTTTAACAAGTACTGAGCGAATAACAAAATAATTCAGTTACAAAATGGTGATTGTTCAGACTAAAACACACTGAGATGTACAGTAACAAGTCACACCCTTGGTGTGGCATCTGTATGGCAAATTCAGAATGCCCACTTAAAGAGCACCAAAGTTTAATTCTGAAAGTGGAGCTCTGGGCAGAAAGCGTTCTTCACAGATTTTTGCCATGAAGATGGAAGATATGTGCAACCTAATACTCTTTTGTTATGTGCAATAGTATTTCTCAACAGAATTTCCAACAACTTATAAAAAAATACCCACTCACTTGCTGATATGCCAAACAGTTTTGCTACTGACAAATGAGGACAAAGTACTGGCATATGCACTAAACACATTCCCACAGCCTCTCTGCTTTGTCACAGTTGAATGATACTGTACATGCTGTAGTGGTGGCAGTCATATATAAGGGAAGCCAATACAGAAGTTGTTTTTGTGTTGCTTATGTTTCTAAAAATTAATTGCAGTCTCTTAATAAAAGTGAAAGGCAATCAAGGGGTACTCTTGCCAGTTCAAATTTGTATTACATGGAATGGCAGTAAAGTTACTTTTCATATAAGAGATTTGAAACACTGGGCTGTCTTTTTCACATTAAGGTAAAAGCTATGTCTGACTATAGAAACCAGAACAATTTTTCTTTTTGTGGACCAACCAAGGTTTATTTGTCCATTTGTG
The DNA here is from genome assembly GCF_019279795.1 of Protopterus annectens. Taxonomy (NCBI): domain Eukaryota; kingdom Metazoa; phylum Chordata; order Ceratodontiformes; family Protopteridae; genus Protopterus; species Protopterus annectens. Next base: position 683,518,205 of record NC_056746.1, read on the forward strand.
TGAACATTCTGTGTGCATTTGCTTCCCATTTTCAAATGCAGAATTACTTTAAGCACATTTAGCACTGTTGAGTCATCAGAGAAATATGAAATTAAAGCAAACATTAAAACAAAAGTCCTTCCACAGTAAAATTACTAACCTACACAAGAACGATATTTCAGCCATAGTTCATTCTAAATGAAAATGGCCTGTCTCCAGATGTCATACCAGCTGTGCTGTAGATAATGTACATTTATTCTATAAAACAGGGAGACTGTTTTCTGTTAGGTAACTGTTCAAATTAGGATGCATACTGAGGAGAAAGGATTAAACTATGTTTTTAGTAATATCTTCAGAATCAGCCTACCACTCAAAAAAAGTCACAGCCAAAGCCGTGAAAAAAAAAAAAAATAAATATGTTGTGTCCATAGTCCCAAGGTTCGCACTTTTGTAGTAGTTATATACAACTACCACTATGTCTATATGCAAATTCAGTTATTGTGGGTTATTGGCACTGAATAAATAAATGTAAAAGCATTTTTTTTTAAAAATGCCCACTTTTGTCAAATTTGTAACATTGCTGAAGTTAACCACTAAGTGTGTGAAATTTTACATGAAAATTTTAGTGAAACTAAAACCCAAAGCACAAGCAAACCAAAACACAAATAGTAGTAAATCCCAAAAGCAAAGAAGGATAACATTTGAACCACGATAAAAAAATCACAATCCTTTATTCCATACGTAAGTGCTTTCACGGTTCAACAGACCACTTCATCAGACAAAGAGAATCACATACAACCTGGATTTTATATAGTGAACATCAATTAAGGTTTTAAAATTCCCTCCAAATTATTTAAAGGTATAGTGTTACTAAAAACAACAATCATTGGGCTATTTCTTGAGCTGTTTCAATTTTAAAACTGGTTTAATAGAAATAAATTCATTTAAACCATACTGCTTATGAGCACCTAATCTAAAATTCCATTGTAATTCAATATTTTCAGTAAAACTGGTTAATGGCCCAAGTCTCCCTTGTTCATAAACAGCATGCAATACTTGAAACAAAAAAGTGTGGTTTGGTCCATTTTCAGTTGTGTGCTTTGCCAAGGCAGTATAAGTTAAGCATTCTTGCATGCAGTACGAATGATCTCATATTCGTACTTTCAATGACCTATTGGTTTTCCCCACATAAAAATGAAAGCATACTCTACAATGAGCTACATAGATCAAATCTGTAGTATTACAATCTGCTTTACATCTCAGTTCCCATAATCTACCCATAGCTGGATGTTTAAAAAAAGTGACTCATCGATGTATTCACAATAGTTGCATGATCCACATTTACGTGTTCCATTCACAATTAATAAATCAGTCCTTGGAATTTTAGGTAAACATAACATTTGTTTTAAATTATTCCTATTTCTATATACAAACTTGGGGCAAGAACCTACGATATCCAAAGTTTTGGAATCAACCATCAGCATGGGCCAATTATTATATACTATTTTTCTAGCAAAATTGATGTCCTCTGTATACGAAAGAACCAATGGCAATCCATCAATCTTTGTAAAATAATTAGTACATGGTAGTTCCACTTCTTCAGAGTAATAAGGTTTGTCTCTCTTATTTCATTCAGCATATACCTTTTAAAAGCTTTATTCATCTCACAAGATGAATATCCGCTCTGTTTAAAAGCATTCTAGAGATATTCCAATTCATTTGTAAAATCTATCTCTTCACATGACAGCCTTGATACCCTCATACCCTGACCAACTAAAACATTGGTGAACACATGCTTTGTATGCATACTTGTATGATGAAGAAAAGAAGGTGTATAATGTGATTTCCTGTGCAATCTAGTAGAAATAATTCCTTCATTTAGTGCAACAATAACATCTAAGAAATTTATGCTACTTGGAGATACAGTTAAAGTAAACTTTAAAAAAAAATCACTACTTGTATTCAATTCTTCAAAAAAGTGGTGTATTTCCTGTGGATTTTCTCCCCAAACAATGAAAAGGTCATCCACAAAATAACTATATAAGATCACCTTATTATTCTGTTTGGTCAGGATATTTGCATACTCCCACTCCATCATAACGATATTAGCATATGAATTGGCACAGCTGGTGCTCATAGCGACATCAGCAGTTTGCCAATGATATTTATCAACAAACAAAAATATGTTATGTTCTAATACTAACTCTAGGAGCATACAAAGAAAATCAATCTTCTCAGGTGAGAACTGGGAGCTTCTCTGCATAGCATTTCTCACCATGTTTACTCCCTCCTCATTAGGAATACAAGTGAAGATGGATATCACATCTAAAGTAACTAACATGCTGAACTTATGATGACCAAGGGTTTTTGTACAGTTATATAGATCTGATAGGAATTGTTTGGTGTCTCTTAGAACTATTGGATAGTTTTCAAGGATTAACTTTAGTTGTTTGTCTAAATAAACTGAAAGTGGCTCAGTTAGCCAACCCCCACCAGCTACTATAGGCCTCACTAGGGGTAGGGTGGGGTGTTTATGGACTTTAGGAAGGCCATGGAACTATGGCACTAATGGTTCATCCACTGTAAAAAAAGTAACAACTGTTTGTTAATAAGACCCATACAATGACATTCATTTAGAGCTGACTCAATACGATACTTCATTAAACATATATTGTCTAAATGTATCACTTTATAAGTGGTCTCATCAGATAACATATCATACATGGTATTATAGTAATAGTCAGCATCCATGACAACTATAGGTCCACCTTTATCTGATGGCCGAATAACAATTTCTAGTTTGCTACATAAATTATTCATTACATGTATTTCCATAGTGAATAAGTTGCCCCTGACAGACAACTGTCATGTATCCGATAAGTTGTACAAATCCTTCTCACATGCTCTAACAAACACATCAATATGGTAATGAAGGTGAAAACATGCTAGGTTTCTTAAAAATAACATTGGTTCTATCTTGTTTGTTACCAAACATCAGTTTTAAACATATATAACGAGCAAATAGCTGTAATTCTATAATTGTTTGGCTGATCTCATAGTAGTGGGGATAAACCCAAGAACTCTATTCAATACTGGATGTTCATAATCAGTCAAAGAGTACCTGGAAATGTTCCAAACTAGCCCTCGTGATCGAGGTTCCACATTTTCTTCAGAGTTTTGTGTTGATATGGAGCTGGAGGTTCTTTGCAATTCTGTCCCATTCGCCATTGCTCCTGTTTGATGGATTTCTTTCTTATGGGATGAATCGGCAGTGGAAATTGAGGAAAAGCCTGTTCATTGTTAGTAGTGGAAATAACCTTTGGTCTCACTACATTGGAGTTAATGGAAATCATGTTATACATCTTATTTTCTTCATCGTACAAGTATGCATACGAAGCATGTGTTCACCAATGTTTTAGTTGGTCAGGGTATGAGGGTATCAAGGCTGTCATGTGAAGAGGTAGACTTTACAAATGAATTGTAATATCCCCAGAATGCTTTTAAACGAGGGGATATTCATCTTGTGAGATCAATAAAGGTTTTAAAAAGGTAAATGCTGAACGAAATAAGAGAGGAAAACCTTATTACTCTGAAAAAGTGGAACTACCATGTACTGATTATTTTACAAAGACTGATGGATTGCCATTGGTTCTTTCATATACACAGGACATCAATTGTTTTAGAAAAATAGTATATAATAACTGGACCATGATGATGGTTGATTCCAAAACTTCGGATATTGTAGGTTCTTGCCCCAAGTTTGTATATAGAAATAGGAATAATTTAAAACAAATGTTATGTTTACCTAAAATTCCAAGGACTGATTTATTAATTGTGAATGGAACATGTAAATGTGGATCATGCAACTATTGTGAATACATCGATGAGCCACTTTTTTTAAACATCCACCTACGGGTAGATTATGGGAACTGAGATGTAAAGCAGATTGTAACACTACAGATTTGATCTATGTAGCTCATTGTACAGTATGCTTTAATTTTTATGTGGGGAAATCCAATAGGTTCTTGAAAGTATGAATACGAGATCATTTGTACTGCATGCAAAAATGCTTAACTTATACTGCCTTGGCAAAGCACACAACTGAAAATGGACCAAACCACACTTTTTTGTTTCAGGTATTGCATGTTGTTTATTAACAAGGGAGACTTGGGCCAGTTACTAGTTTTACTGAAAATATTGAATTACAATGGATTTTTAGATTAGCTGCTCATAAGCAGTATGGTTTAAATTAATTTATTTCTATTAAACCAGTTTTAAAATTGAAACGGCTCAAGAAATAGCCGGATGATTGTTGTTTTTAGTAACACCATACTTTTAAATATTTAGGAGGGAATTTTAAAACCTTAATTGATGTTCACTATATAAAATCCAGGTTGTATGTGATTCTCTTTGTCTGATGAAGCAGTCTGTTGAACATTGAAAGCACTTACGTGTGGAATAAAGGATTGTGATTTTTATATTGTGGTTCACGTGTTATTCTTCTTTGCTTTTGGGATTTACTACTATGAAAATTTTAGTGCTCACATTATTATGGAAGCATTCATATACTATAAATGAATGTGGCTATGCACAAGCATGTTTGAAATATTTAAGACAAGTAGGACTCAGAGCACTTATTTTTATTAACTTTTTAAACAGATAAATGGTTTTATATGCTTTATACAGAGCTGTCCTTGTTTGGACATTCTGATAGTTTCTATAAAAAAGAGGAAAGGAGAAGATAGGCAAGACTGAGAAAGGGGAGACATAACAAAAAGGAAAAACAAAAGGAACACATCAAGGGGGTTGTGCTAATAGAGGTGGAAGAGGAGGGGGATATACTTTTGGTGTAGATTGATCCCTGAATTTTCATTTTTTTTATGCAAAGGGTAGTTTGGGTATGAATTAGGTTAGATGGTAGAGGAGAGAGGATTAAGGAAAGAGTGAGGTGAAGAGAAGTTTAGCTCAGGAGGACCCCTGGTCCACAAGACCTCAAACGTTTCCACTGGTTGATGGTGTTGCAGTGGAAGACTCTGATATTCTGAGGATAGAGACCTGTTGTGGCACAGTAGTTGGTGCTGATTGGGGAAGCAAATCTTGAATGCTTCCTGACTTGGGATGAATGTGGTTGGGCAGTTCCTATGGATTCTTGAACTGTGGAAAACTGAACATAAGAGGGAGAAAAAGGCAAAAAAGAAAGACCAAAAAAATAATTAAAATAAGAAAAGGAGAGCACAAGGTAGGGAGACAAGAAATGGAGATAATAAATAGACTTGTAATACATTAGTGCAATCTTTATTAACAGTGAATTTTTCTTTTTATTAAAACTACATTTAGAAAAAAAAACAATTTGGGGAAATGGTACTGAAAACATGAAATCAGTGTATTGCAAAGTAGTGGTGGTGATCTGTACATTTTCAGTCTACTGAAACTAATGAGATATGGTGATGTAGCATAAAAATAAATCATGTTGCAACTGTGTATTGAAAGCACTTTACTTGTTTTATTATCTTAGTTTATGAGTTAGTTCAAATTTATACTTAAAAAACAAGTCATAAATTATTTTTTCTGTTTTACTTAATAATTTATTTTTGGAATGAAATATTGGGCCAGATTCATGAATGGCTAAATGTTGCACTGTCATCCCAAACAATAACAAGTACATGATAACATACAATTTTGTATTCATTAAATGGCTCTACACTTAGTGTAGAGGAGCAAAATAAAGGCAGAGTATGCTAATTAAAGCATAACTAGACAAAGTAGATGTTAATTAACCAATACAAGATGGTGGCACTATTCAGGAAAATAAAAAGCAACCATGAATACTTAGTGTAGCCATTTGCCATGAAATCCAAATCCTACTGCAAAACAGGCACCATCACACTTAAAATAAAAAGCAATAACCCAAAGAATGGCGCTCGCAGGAACTGGATAACCAAAACTCGATGAAAAACAGCTAACGCCACATTCTATGTAGTCTTGAGAAACCGGTAACTCACTCTCCAAAAATAGTAACCAAGGTATCAATAGTTCACTTCAAAAGAAACAATAGCAGCAGCACTCTGATGACTAAAATCCACAATTTATTATAAAAACACGGCAGATACAGACAAAACAGTTTAGCGATTTTGCCTGTACACAATGCAGGCTTCATAAGAACTGACTTTCATCTTTGATTTAGCCCAGTTTAAATTACTTTTTTGGCACCAAAAACAGAGCTCACAATTTTAAAGACACACTGCACCAATAAACCTATCTAATTAAATATACTACTACTACTTAATGCATAATTCATAAACACTAATCTATTCATTGACTATGATACAATAAACCTCATGAAATAAGAATAATATTATTAAATAAAAATAATATTATTAAAAAATAAATAAAATAGTAACATAAAAATGCATATCAGAGTAATTTGAAAACAAAATATATATATGTATATATATATATATATATATATATATATATATATATATGTATATATATATATATAATTAAAATGTATTTCAACAATATTTATTTGTTCATAAATATATCTTGATGTGTTTTAAAATGGTATTAAAATGTTATAAAAATTTTTAGTTAAAATATCTTACACGAGTAAAGGTTTAATTGAAATATAATCATTCAGGCCAGGATTGGTAGAGGCATCCGTAAATATTTGCCACCACATTTCACGGAAAGATAGATACCCTTTACAGTCACCCCCTCTGGGGTGTGATCTAATAGTATCTATTATACCAAAAGTGAATCGGTGATCCAAACCATACTGGTTTGTATGTTTATACAAGGCATTCCTGTCGTCTCCCTTTTTAATGCAATACATATGGTCATAGATACGCTTATTAAGCTGCCTCTCAGTCTTTCCAATGTAGAAAGCTGAACACTTACCACATAATGCGATATAAACCACAAACTTTGTTTTACAATTTCCCTGTCTAAGTTTAATGTAGGATCTAGAAATATTATCTAACCTTACTACTTCTTCGGTGTTGATCAAATAACACCAGTTACAACTACCACATTTCTGTGTATGTGTAGCTATATTTTTTATTAATATTGGTCCCTTCTCCAGAATTCTTTTTATATTGGGACCCATTTTGTTGACTTAATAAGGCCTATTACCAAATAAATTGGATACATATGTATCGGCCTGAATTATGTTCCAATTTTTATTTAGTATTTCTTTAACCTTATATATATGTGGTCCATACTCAAGAATACATGCTCTGCTTAAATTAATAGATTTAAGGTTACAATTATGTGTCACATTGCTATTATAGGAATTTCCATATGTTAAGCCTAATAAAGGAGTATATACAGTCCCCCATCCTTTCACTACTTGTTTTTTTTTACCTTATCCATAATTTTTAAAACATATCCTCTATCCTTGAATAACTTAGTTATATATATTATCTCCTCCAACATATTAACATATGACAATGTCATTCTTATTGCCCGAACTAATTGTCGCTTAAATATATTTCTCATCAAACTTTTAGGGTGATTACTAAAAAATTCAAGGTAACTGTTAGAGAAGGTGGACTTCCTATAAATTTCAGATGAAAAACGAGTATTATCTTTATAAATGAAGGTATCTAAATAGGGTAAACCTATCTGACTGTAAGAACAAGTAAATTTAAGAAATGTACTACTAGAATTAATATAATCCAAAAATTTATCCAGACTTTTTTCACTACCTTCCCATAAAATGTAGATGTCATCCAGGAAACGAGAATAGTATTTGATATTTTTAAAATATTCACTTTGAAAGATACTCAGTTCTTCCCAGTCAAGCATGACCAGGTTAGTAAACACCAGGGTGCAGGCTGCCCCCATTGCTACATCCCTTTTCTGTCTGAAAATTTCACCCTCAAAATAAATATAGTTATGTTCAAGCACTATACTCATCATCTCCATGATGAGACAAATTTTGTCCCATTCATAATCAGGCATACTTCCTCATACTTCTAACAAATGCTTCTAGACCTTCTTCTTTTGGAATACAAGAATAAAGGTCAATTACATCAATAGTAACAAATCTTACACTTCCGTTAAAGGCATCAATAGGATATTGGGACAAAAACTCCCAAGAGTCCTTCACCAAATGGGGGATTTTTTTTATAAATAGATTTCAACATAATATCAATATTCACCCCCAATGGGAACGTTTTAGATCTACTGCTGGAGACAATAGGACTAAACGGCGGATCATTGATACTTTTATGAATCTTACGAATACCTACTAAAGTTGCTATCACTGGATGTTCTACTCTTAGGTAATTATAAGTGTCCATAGTTATACGTTTGTCAATTAAAATTCTTCAATATGTAAATGAATTCTTCTGTAAGCTAAATTCACCTCATTTAATGAAACCACTTCATAATTGTCAGTAGAATGTAATATATCTAAACTCTTAGAAGAGTAAGCCAACTGATCATACAAAACAATGCCCCCTCCTTTATCAGGCTTCATTACACGAATTGTTCTATCATTCCTTAACTCATTTAGAATTTTCTCATCTTCAGATAGATCACTTTTATTTTTTTTACCTCTGAGTGTGTTGTTCAACTGATACAATTGTTTAATTACAGACTTCTCAAATACTGCTATAGTTGGATGGTTGACTGGCATAAAAGTACTATTCTTTTTCAAAATGCTAGGACCATTTTGAATATTTTGTCCATTCCCTTCCTTATTGTTAAACATAACGGCTAAATTTAATTTCCTAGTATATAGTTTAACTTGACTAATGTTGTCTACCAATTTGAAGTTAGTGGTAGGAATATATTTTAATCCCTTAGAAAACAGGTTGAAATGGGATATACTTAATTCTACATCAGTATAGTTATAAATATTAAATTGTTTATAACTATTAATAACTCCTACATTGGTAATATCTGATCGAATATCTACCATTTCTTCATCTCTCATATTTGTGATCTATATTCTCATTTGCCATTGATTTTCCATTCTTTGCCATTAGTGTTATTGGGATTTTTTCCAATTCCCTCCCCATTTCTAGTCTCTTGTTCTGCCTGTCTGTTTGTTCTTCCAAAAATGTGAATTCCTATCCTTCTGATTAATTTCATCTTTCTTTTCATAATAATTACCTTTGTATCCTTCTTGGGAGTTTTTGTCCCAATTTCCTATTGATACCTTTAATCAAAGTTAAGATTTGTTACTACTGATGTAATTGACCTTTATTCTTGTATTCCGAAAGAAGAAGGTCTAGAAGCATTCGTTAGAAGTATGAGGAAGTATGTCTGATTATGAATGGGACAAAATTTGTCTCATCATGGAGATGATGAGTATAGTGCTTGAACATAACTATATTTATTTTGAGGGTGAAATTTTCAGACAGAAAAGGGGTGTAGCAATGGGGGCAGCCTGCACCCCGGTGTTTGCTAACCTGGTCATGCTTGACTGGGAAGATTTGAGTATCTTTCAAAGTGAATATTTTAAAAATATCAAATACTATTCTCGTTTCCTGGATGACATCTACATTTTATGGGAAGGTAGTGAAAAAAGTCTGGATCAATTTTTGGATTATATTAATTCTAGTAGTACATTTCTTAAATTTACTTGTTCTCACAGTCAGATAGGTTTACCCTATTTAGATACCTTCATTTACAAAGATAATACTCATTTTTCATCTCAAATTTATAGGAAGTCCACCTTCTCCAACAGTTACCTTGAATTTTCTAGTAATCACCCTAAAAGTTTGATGAGAAATATATTTAAGGGACAATTAGTTTGGGCAATAAGAATGACATCGTCATATGTTAATATGTTGGAGGAGGTAATATATATAACTAAGTTATTCAAGGATATAGGATACAATTTAAAAATGATGGATAAGGTAAAAAAACAAGTAGTGAAAGGATGGGGGACTGTATATACTCCTTAATTAGGCTTAACATATGGAAATTCCTATAATAGCAATATGACACATAATTGTAACCTTAAATCTATTAATTTAAGCAGAGCATGTATTCTTGATTATGGACCACATATATATAAGGTTAAAGAAATACTAAATAAAAATTGGAATATAATTCAGGCCGATACATATGTATCCAATATATTTGGTAATAGGCCTTATTATGTCAACAAAATGGGTCCCAATATAAAAAGAATTCTGGAGAAGGGACCAATATTAATAAAAAATATAGCTACACATACATAGAAATGTGGTAGTTGTAACTGGTGTTATTTGATCAACACCGAAGAAGTAGTAAGGTTAGATAATATTTCTAGATCCTACATTAAACTTAGACAAGGAAATTGTAAAACAAAGTTTGTGGTTTATATCGCATTATGTGGTAAGTGTTCAGCTTTCTATATTGGAAAGACTGAGAGGCAGCTTAATAAGCGTATCTATGACCATATGTATTGCATTAAAAAGGGAGACGACAGGAATGCCTTGTATAGACATACAAACCAGTATGGTTTGGATCACCGATTCACTTTTGGTATAATAGATACTATTAGATCAGACCCCAGAGGGGGTGACTGTAAAGGATATCTATCTTTCCGTGAAATGTGGTGGCAAATATTTACGGATGCCTCTTCCAATCCTGGCCTGAATGATTATATTTCAATTAAACCTTTACTCATGTAAAATATTTTAACTAAAAATTTTTATAACATTTTAATAACATTTTAAAACACATTAAGATATATTTATGAACAAATAAATATTGTTGAAATACATTTTAATTATATATATACATATATATTTTGTTTTCAAATTACTCTGATATGCATTTTTATGTTACTATTTTATTTATTTTTTAATAATATTATTTTTATTTAATAATATTATTCTTATTTCATGAGGTTTATTGTATCATAGTCAATGAATAGATTAGTGTTTATGAATTATGCATTAGGTAGTAGTAGTATATTTAATTAGATAGGTTTATTGGTGCAGTGTGTCTTTAAAATTGTGAGCTCTGTTTTTGGCACCAAAAAATTCATTTAAACTGGGCTAAATCAAAGATGAAAGTCAGTTCTGATGAAGCCTGCATTGTGTACAGGTGAAATCGCTAAACTGTTTTGTGTGTATCTGCCGTGTTTTTATAATAAATTGTGGATTTTAGTCATCAGAGTGCTGCTGCTATCATTTCTTTTGAAGTGAACTATTGGTACCTTGGTTACTATTTTTGGAGAGTGAGTTACTGGTTTCTCAAGACTACATAGCGTGTGGCGTTAGCTATTTTTTGTCTAGTTTTGGTTAAAATAAAAAGCGATGTTAGGGTCTGCTGCTGCTCTCTTGCATGTGTATGTGCAACAGGCTCAAATCTTTGCTGCTGATCGACAGTGGCAAAGGAGAAGAAGGGTGTTCAGACCCTGTTTAACATATCATGGACTGCATCATATTGAAATATTAGACAGAGACAGGGTGGACAGGGAAACACTCTTGAAACTCTGCATCCTCTGCCACTCCCACATCAGACCCAGCGGAAATTGAGAAGAACCTATACCAGCTGAAACTAAACTATTTGTAGCATTAAGGATATTACCTACTGGTACATTCCAGTGACCCACAGAGGATATACTATGGGGATGTCACAGGCCGCAGCGTCCAGAGTTTGGCACCAATGTCTTAATGTTATGCTAGAACATGCAATGTAGTATGTCTATTATCCCTGCACCACAAAGAAGACAGCTAGATCAATGCAGGAATTTTATGCTGTAGCACACTTTCCTGAAGTTTTGGAAGCCATAGAGTGCACACACATAGAAATAAAAGCCCCACCTAGTGAATAGAAAAGGCCATACATCAACAAGAAGAGATTCCACTCAGTCAACTTCCACATTGTCTGTAATGCCTATGGAATCATCTTCAATTTCTGTGTTAGCAACCCAAGTAGTTATGATGACTCACACATATGGCATGCCTCTCAACTTTACACAAGGTTTGCTAGGAGCGATGCTCCACAACGTCATTTAATGGGGAGATGTGGGTTATGTTCTGGAACCGTGGCTCATGACATCCATCAGAAATGCATGCACTCCCACTGAAGAAGGACGCAATGATGCCAGCACTCAGAATAAAAACATCATAGAGCATGTGTTTGGCATGCTAAACCTCATGTTTCCAATGTCCAGATACATCAGGGGAGCCCTGCAGTACAACCCAGTTATCTGCACTGAAATAATCACAGTCTGTGCCATGTTGCACAAAATCATCTTGAGGAAACAGCTGCAACAGGCACAGCAAGGGCATGGAGCACACATTTCCAGCCAACAGACAGGACCAACACCTCCAGCAGATATTGACAAAGATTGTGAGAGAGAACCCTCAACTGCAGAGGAAGCTGGCAGAGGTAGGCATGCAAAATATGCCCTCGCCCTAGGTAAGTAGCAAAGGATAGGTTCATAGGTTCAAGGGTTCATAGGTTGGTACTAGGCTATTGGCCCTAGGGCCTATACAAGCCTAGCCAAACAATTTGCCGGATATTTCTTCCCACAATATTTACTTTCCTGGATAGCTTGCATTCTCACCACTTAACGAATGCAGATAACAATGTAAGCACATACAAATAGTAAAACTGATGCTATCCAATGTCCACGACCTTTGCTTCCCAGTGTAATGGCTGTGTACTGATAGTACCAGACAGAGAAAGCCCCAAAGGACATGAGTCATAGCTGCAGCAATGTCAAGATAAGTGTGGAACCTGTAGTATAAAAACAAATGTGTAAGATGAAAGTAATATATTTGCATAGTTAGCCATGCAATTACTAAAGCAGAACGTGTGTGTTGTGTCCAGCAATAGCATTGATAGCTTATATGACTGATATGTGCAATATATAGCTATGCATTTTACCCAGTAATCTGCATCAAGCTGGTCACTTACCCATTCTATATAAACCAGTCAACAGGTCAATTATATCAACAGTTTCTGAAGTAGAGCAATAAGTATGACTGCAATATCACCAACAAAATGCATGACTTATAAAGCCAACTTAATTAGTCAGAAATGAGCATGTACAAAAACATCCCAAACATTCTTCTATAAAACATATACATAAAATCAACAGTCTGAGAAAGACTCACTTAGCTATCCACTCTGTATATCAGACATATATGCAACCCTAGGTCAAAACAAAATGAACAAAGGACATGGCACAGTTATCATTTGCATTGGGGGAGGTGGAAGGAGGTGAAAGCTGACACCAAAGTGGCAAGTGTGTGCAAGTAAGACTCTCAGACATTCATTAAAGTCAGGGCCAGTAACAGGAGATGTATCACAATCAACATTAAGGTTTACTTACCATGCATGTATGCAAGTTAGTATAGTCACTTGTTATGAAATGTATGTGTGTGTATGTGTGTGTGTCTCTCTACATGGACATGATTAAGCTCTGTCCTATCACTACATAATGGCATGTAGGACAGGTGTGAGCCAGGCATGATAGAGTAGTCAGTTCAGTGTCATCACTCCCAGCCACGAGAACTGCCTCTGCCAAGAGCTGCACTGCAACTTCCTCATCCACAATTTGAAGTGGGGGTGCAACCTTAACATGAGAGATGTCTGCTGGATGAACTCTCTTCATGACTATGTTCAGGACCATGACCCCTTGGCCTACCATGTCTAGGTGTGGACACCTTAATCACTGACAGAGCGGTGGAAGTAGTGCCACTATGGGAGTGAGATCTGACATGGCCACATCGGCAAACACCAGAGGATGTTGTGGCTCTACAGATATGTAGATGCTGACTTTCCCCCAACAGACAATCCATCATAGATGCTGCCCAATCCAGCATGTCACTCATCCTATCCAAAGACTCACACAGTTGAGGCAGTCACAGACATTAGAATGCTCCATGTTTAGGACTCGCTCTATTACTTCTGAGGCCCTGGTGGCATATGCCAGTGCCTCTATGATGGCACTATACTTACATCTGGTGGCACATAATAACACACTGGTATCAGGAGGTGGATGGACAGTAGGCCTCCTCCGAGCACTTTTAACAACCCTGTTGTGATACCATGCCTTTATGATAGCTACAAGCAGACACAAACAGCTCTGTAACCAGAGTAACCACACTACCCCGACCAACAGTGTCACCCTCAACCTGTCCTAAACCTGAGGGCTCAGTAAAATGGGTATGCTTAATCATACTGTCTTTGTCCTAAACAAGGCCAGAGGATGTGTTAACCACAACCTCAGTCTCAGACTGAACATCTGCATCCCGGACTGCCCCTCTATATTGCCACTATCATCATTAGAGCATACTGATACTCTGCATCAGGTGGTACGAGTTCCACACTGCCAATGTCAGGCTCAGCTGTGATGATAAGTAACAAAAGAATGTGAGAAACTGGGACTAGAAATTATCCAAACTGTGTTCTACAAACTCATGTTAAACAATTTCAAATGCTAAAAGAATACAATAATTACTTTCTCCTCAGATCTACATCTAACTAATGGATTTTACTAAGCAAAGAAAGTTTTTGCTTACCATGTTCAGGTGGTCTTTCATATGATTATCCTGATGTCCCTGGAAAAGAGGAAGGCAGTGGAAAGAAGTTTAATAAGTATCACAATGCAAAGGACACAAGGACAGAGAGCAGTGCCCTGCCAATCTACCCCTTAAATATATCTCAGAATTAATCTGACTGCCCAGTCTCCCCTGCAATCTCAGTTGGACTGGGAGCTGTTCTTGGGAGACACTTGCCCTAATATTCACATCAACATCAAGGAATCTATATGAACCTTCTGCTGAGCTGTTGGGCTCTCTAACAGTGGATGGGAACTCCTCAGTTTCAGTGAGTGGTGGTTCAGTAGCAGGACCACTCCCTATAGCCATCTGTTCATGTCCAACTGTAGCTGCCATCTTGCAGGCTGCTGTAGTTATATCAGTGGCACAGTGCTGTACCTGATTATAGTTTTTGGCATGGCTGCCCACTGCATTTATGTCTGCAAGCACCTGCTGCCATATGCTTATTCTTGCAAATGTATAACCTCTGCCTCTGTCAAGAAGGAAGGATCCATGGTGGCATACGGCTTGAATGAGGACATCATTTTTTGCATCACTGTATGACATGAAACAGAAAAAAAGCAATAAATAGGCAAAAATTCAATGTAGAAGTGCTAATCAGTTTTATTTGGTCTCTCCACTGTTGTGGAAGTCACCCCAGGACATCTGAGAAACCTAACACCTCTGTTAGCTATATATGTACAATCCATTTGTCTGCACTAACTGGTGAAATTTGATAAGCAAACTGTAGCACAATACTGTGATGTAACCATACCATTCATTAAAAAACTTTGAAAGCAGAGCAAGAACTGAATGAAAAAAACTCATACAAATAAAAAAAATTATTGCATATTGAAATACATTCCAAATATGAAAATATAAACAGGTTATGAGGAGGACAAGCATACCTTAGGGAAAAAAAAGGGTCCACTACACATAATCAAAATTTCAAAAAGCCGATTCCCATATGGCCGAGACCATATGATCGACTTTTGGAATTTCGAACGTGCAGAACGGGCATCTCTGAAAAGTGTGGAATGGGAAGATTTCCATCTTCGGCACTGTAGTGCGATCTTGGAGTTGGTATATTTAAATTGAAGGGGATGGGGGGGGTTAACGATGTTTGAAATTCAAAAAGTCGATGATATGGTCTCGGCCTTATGGGATTCGGCTTTTTGGAATTTCGATCCTCTATAGTAGACCCGAAAAAAAATAGTATAATTTTAGAAAATTCACCTACAAGTAAATACCATTAATGATCTGTCTGTATCAAAACAGTTTCTCCTCCTTCAAGTTCCCTAGCTACATAATTACCTTTATATAGTGTAGGTTCAGCCCTCTGGAACTCTGATGATACAAATGAGGTGTGACATAATTAGCATTTCTGAATAGCAAAGCTCTCACTTGGTGTAGGGGAGGTAAACATTGTGTAAACAGCTACAAGACTGCATGCACATCCTTAGGACTGCACTGAGGAACAATGGCAATTGTTTGCTTCTAATGGCTTGCAAGTATGAATGATAAGTCTGACTGCAGCAACAAATAATACTCCAGAGACTCTTCTCTCTGAAGTGAGTGCATCCTGGAGACTAGACTTTTGAAAAAGTGTTGAAACATCTTGAGTGACCTATAAAAAGAACCTTAATAACATTGATATTCTTTTAATAATTGCACACTCTCCATCCTCTGTTTAAAAATTGTTCTGTAATGCTAATCAGCTATATCAAACTTTGAAATACTGATGCAAAGAAAGGCACGTCACATTGCATGTCTGTTAGTTAAGCTCAGAAAAGGGGAAGATGCTCAGAAAATACAGGGAAGAAAGATCTGCAGTGTTGCCAACCTTATGTTAATATGGTATGGGCTATTATTAATATCACATTAATCTAGACTTCGTCAAGAAAAGTACAAAGGAAAATTTTCTGATCTTTCTTTCTTCTGGTGGACCTGTAATTTGATGGTCTGCTAAGTTAGAGCTCTATGGAATGTACCTTTTCTGACTCCTACTCTAAGTCTGTGTTGGTGGCAAAGGGGGATAAGAAACACAACTGTGTGTGTTGTTATTGCACTGATCTGAGGGCTCAAATCCAGATAGTTTGCTGTATTGGGAGAGTTAGTGCAAATTTCCTGAGTATATCATCAGATTGTAAGCCAAAGTAATGAAATCTCCCAATGCTATACTTTCATAATTATTGCCGGCGGACTGCTAATATTTAAATTTTTATTTTTATTTTTCATTGTTTTCAATCAGCAAAGCACACTTCAAACTGGCACTGTTACATAGCAGTGAACGAGAATTCACTGCATAAGGTGCAAACTGAGAAAATTAATTTGGAATGCCATCATTAGTGCATTTTAGAGTGGCAGAGGTGCGCTTTGATAATCACTCTGAACAGCAGCATGTGAAGAAATTCTATATCTGACCTATCACTGTAGGACAAGGTATAAATGCAATGAGTTAAAAGAAATAACTCAGATGAGCAGAGTTTTCATACCTCTCAACTGTACAGATTTTTGCAGAATGTCCAGAATTTTGCCTCATATTTTTCATTTGTTCCTCATAAAATTTTAAGGTTAGAACTAAACAGCTGCTATTCACTAGTCTCTATTTATTCTCTATCTTAACAGTGTAGGGGTTTGCTGGTGCGTACATATTTATTATTTATCACTGGATGATGGGTATTGAATGTGTTTATGTAATGCGAACTACCTCTTGGATGTCATGTGTTCTTATTTTCTTTCTTATGTTATTCTTTGATACTGCTGTATCGACGTTATTTGCACTGCATTTCTCTCGTGTGCTTTCGTTTAGGCTACACTTGTGTGGTCCTAAATGACAATAAAGTTTCTTTGAATCTTTTAAAAAAACAGTGTTTTTTTGACAAATCAGAGGGATGTTCTAAGGATTAAACTCACTAAATAATGACATACATTTGAGTTTCAGACTTCATAACCTACAGAAAAATGCATGCTAACAGAAATCGTGTTACTCTTGCAACGAGTTTATAAGGGCAATATTTACAATGTGTCCCTATTTTTGGGCCTTTGTGCCCCCATTATGTCAAGCTTTGTCCAGATTTCTTGTGGTAAGAGGTTGAGAGGTATGGTTTGAATGTCTGTATGTCTTCTTTCTGAGGCATTGATACTACATGACATAGTGAAGATATATAGTCTACATGTTATTTGTAATGATTGAAGCAGATGTGAAAATGCATTTTTCTTGCTTATGGTATAACTGTTGATGAATGCAACTACAGGTCATGTTTGCCTTTTTTTATTTAAATTTTTTTCCCTTCCCATTTTTACATTGCTCCACTGAGCACAAACACGGTTCAAAACTGAAGAGAAAAAATGGCAAACATATTTTCAGTACCCTTAAACAGTCCTGGCAGCATTGTGCAACTTTAAGCACTCCAAATTGTATTGAGTGAATGAAGTGTACCTGCTACCTACCTGCCTCTTTAAAGCAAAGTGTAAATGCATTATGGGATTCCAATCCCCACTAAGGCTACTTTTGATAATGTTGTCAACTGGAAACATTGATACATAGTTTGCAATATGACTTAGATAACCAAACTGTGTATGACAAATGCTGAATATGCCACATATACTCCTTGTGACCAGTGTTTTGTTGTGAAAAACTTATCTGTACTTCTTGCCAGTGACAACAGTTGCAATACATGATGTCACAATTATTATAGAAAACGTGATAGCAGATATTTAAGAAAAGGGTTCCAATTACCTGAACTAGTTATGAGATTGTAACACAGATGATGATGTGTCAAAGCAATACTGCAAGTATTTGTCATCTGTAATTTTAAGGACCTTACAATTTTATGTTATTTTATGCATTTCTATCCTTTTACAGTTGCTCACTGCTCACATATTTAAGTGACAATTTTAATTTTGGGAGCCTTCAGTACCACAGACAGGCTTAGCATCAATGTGTGTCCATGATCCCTCTGGACAGTACTGAGTGAAGAATTTTTACCTATTACCCAGACTTCTTTGTGGTACAACATGTAAGTGCAGTGACTTTAGCTAAAAAACACAGGTCATCCAAGGTTTTAATCAAGCTGACAGGGACTTTTACAAAGTGTGAAGAGATACAATTTCTCACAACATTTTGATTAGGAAGATTAAACTCAATAAAAATGAGTAGCTAACTATATTGATTGCAAGAAATGTCATACTAATGCTAGCATTTCAACTCTTTTCTTCCTAGTGTATGCCATTAATAATTTGCCTGGAAACCACAGCTAATTTTGAAATTGTTTAAACATGATAATGAAGATATTTTATTTAAGTTGCAATGAAATACTGACTTTTACATGGGAATGCAGTCACAGGACATCTGCAAGTCAGACACATACAGGACTCTCTGAAGTATATCTCCATGCATACTGAAAATAGTTTGGAGGGAATTTAATAAAGCCTACACAGACTTATTTTCCATGCAGGCATAGTGGCACACTGCGAACATGAAAGTAAGCAGGTGTGTAATCCAGGAAACAGAGCTGAGGGGCATGCATGAGTGTGCCAGTACAGAAGTGTCCATGGCATGCAAATCACCTCATAAGCAGGTGAAATGCATGCAAATGAGGGTGGTAGAGGGATCCATCAAGCAGAAAATTAGTCCTGCAGCCCTCATATTGGTGTCCAAAATGTACACGGAAAAATTCCATGTACAGGACATTAAACACATAACAGGGGCAGTAAAAGTGCAGTAAAAAGGACAGAAATAGCATAGCAGACACAGCTATGTGCAAAACTATCCATTGTATGTCCAGAATCTAATGGAAAATAATTTAAATAAATTTGTTTTAATAATCAGATCATGTTTGAGCGGCACATCACAGTACGCAAACATGCTGTTAAGAAAAACAAAATTGTAAAAAGTGTAAAAACAGAAATTAATGCTATGTTACAGTAATGCATTATAGGACCCTAAATGTAGTATGTACAAGGGTAGACTGCTATGGTTGCTAAGGAGGCAGGGCCTGAAACCATGTAGTTCCCAGGTTGTGTGCATGGATCTGTATGCAAATGAGCCAGGCTTACTGAATAGCACAAATGGGTATTTGTGCCTGAAGATCCCATCTGTGTAGACAGAGTACCATGCTGATGTCCACAGAAGAGTTAGCCAGCATCAAAAGGGGATGTGTCTACATCCTTTTAAGCTCATTGGATCACAGCGTCACTTGTTTGTGTGGCATGCCACTGTCCTCAGCAAGGGGTTGTGTACACTGCCTGCTAAGCTTTGTTTACCTTGGGTGCACATGTTTGAGCATTTTTGTGTGACTTGCCACTGTGCTAAGCATGAACTTCATTGAGAGCAGTGAAGAATTATAGCTGAGCATTGTTTACCATCACACGCCATGTTTGCATGGTGGGCCGTAGTGCTGAGAGAGGAAGGTTGTTAAAAAAGAAAAAAAATTGCTGAGAAAGGCAATGAGATCTTAATTACTCATGACCCCTGTTCCACTTGAACTAGGACCAGTAACAGTCCTTAATGATGTATGTGGCAGGTGGAATGCATCACAGGTAGCCAAACACAAAGGCAGCACCTACAGCACAGCATTATAAAGGTTGCAGAAAACCTACAGTCTGATTTCGTCTCCATATTCTGCACCACTGGATTACAGACTTGGGACTTTTAACTGAATAAATGCTAGGGCTGTTGCAGGTCTGCTACTTATGTATGTGCTAGATGCTGAGGTCAATGCTGCTGCTACTGATGCTGACCATAGGCCTAGGCTCAGAAGAAGAAGAGTGTTCACACCCAGGGTAACCTTCCAGGGGCTACATGAGCTGGAGATTGTAGAGCACTACAGCATGGACAGGGACCTACTACAAGAACTCACTGAGCTCTGCCGACCTCAACTCAGAGCCAGAGCCAACAGAGGGGAAGCCATCCCAGTGGAAACAAAGGTATGTGTAGCTCTTAGGATACTAGCTACGGATACATTCCAAAGACAAACTGGGGACATGATGGGGGTCTCACGGGCATCAGCATCCAGGGTACTCCACCAGTTCCTGGATACCATCCTACCACATGCCAGTGAGCTTATTTATTTTCCCCTCACCCCTGAGGTGTGGGCCAACAGTATGCAACACTTCTACCATGTAGCATACTACCCTGAGGTAGCGAGTGCCATATATAGCACTCATGTACACATCAAGGCACCACCTAGTGAGGAGGGTAGAATCTATGTGAACTACATAGGGTAGTGCTCCATCAATTGCCAGGTTGTGTGCAATGCTCAGGCCATTGTCATGAATGTGTTTGATGGCAGATCTGGTAGTTATCACAAATCCCATATCTGGCAGACATCATATCTGTACCAGATGTTTGCTAAGGGAGACATCCCACATGGCTATTTACTAGGGGATGCTGACTACGCACTGGAACTGTGGATGATGACACCCATCAGAAATGCACACACACTCACTGAAGGATACCATAATGAGGCACACGCACAAATGAGGAACATCATAGAACATGTGTTTGAGCTGTCAAAGTCACGGTCCTGGTGCCTCAGTATATCTGGTGGAGCCCTGGAGTACTCTCCAGCCACATGTTCACACAAGTTCACAGTATGTGCCATGTTACATAATATGATCCTGCAGTAACAGCTGCAGCAGGATCAACAAAGGGAAGGGATACACAGTTCCCCCACAGTGCCTAGGTCACCACAGCCACACATACAGAGGGAATTTGAGGAGGAAAACCCTGAAGTTATCCCTGTAGGCAGACATAGGTATGCCCAGTATGCCTTGGCCTTGGCCAAGAGACAACACATAGCACATGCACTGACAACCTAGGGTCCTAGGGACCGACACTTTACTCTGGCATGCATATTAGTAAAAATGATGCTAGCCAACCCACACTACCTGTACCTTATCATGTATTGGCTGTGGACTATGTGCATCAGACAGAGTCAGCCACAAAGTACAGGTCTGTCAACCACTGCATTTGCAAGGTAAATCACACAGCTACTCGCTACTTGTAAGGGGTACTAGAATATGGTAGCATATGTATGGACCTGCCACATGTATGCAAGGAAATATAGTCGGCTACTGGGCTACTTGCAGAGGTCTAACAGACACTTGGGACAACAGGTACTCTGTCCAATAGTATGTGCCCCATAATATTCACTAGGCCACATGTCTGTTAATCTCACTACATTATTCAAGGGGAGATGCCAAACAGTGGGGTCACAGAGCAGTTGCAAGACTGTGTATGCCAGCAGAGCATGGGCTGGTCGTTCCCCACCCCCAACTCATCAGTGTACCGATACAACACTTGTAGCAGTATATTTGCAATGATATATCAGCAGATGACCCACTTCCAGGGCTGCAACATATAGACAGAACATGGTCACATGTTTTATGTCTCAGGTAACACAGGGATGGCAATGTATATGTCTGTATGCTGTTGCTTGTGGGATGAATGATGTATCTTTGTATAGCAGCCTGTGTGGCTCAGTAGGCTGGGGACATTAGCATGGGTGATGGTTTTGATGGTTTGAATCTGGCAGTAGCCACATCTTTTGAAATTGAGATAGTTGCTAGGTGGTATTCCCACAGATTATCATAACCTCTAAATCTGTTAATGCAAGAAAGCTGGACAAAGCCAGAGTGAATGGGAGATCAAAGGGGCAAACCTACAGACAGACATTATACATGCACTGAGTAACCTAGAAAGTGGCTAGTATAACAGCAGGCTGCAACAGGTCAGATTAGCTGCAGGATGTAAATGCCATCATTTAAATGTCTCAGTAGTTACAACAGTTCAGTGACTGCATCTTAAACCACAAATGTATGAGGAACAGAGCAGGCATATGAGATGAAATGCTGGACATTCTGCATAAACATGTACAGGGGGAGGTATCAGACTTTTACCCTGTGTGTTCTTGTTATATCATGTACCCCAGTCATGTCATACCTCTCAACCTCTTAGAGCAGCAAATCTGGCCAAAGCCATGAATAAAAGTGGGACAAAAGCCCACAAATAGGGACAGGTTTTAAATATTGCTCTTACAGATGTAGAATGTTGATAGAATAACAGGTCTTGCATTAGCATGAATCTACTGATGTGTATGGAGTCTGAAACTCAATTTCTGTCATTATTTATTGACTTCAATCTTCATTGATTTCTCACTAATTTGCCAGAAAACCCCAATGTTATGTAAAATGGACCAAGTATATGAAGCTGAATTCTGGACATTCTGTGACGTTTTGCACAGTTGTGAGGTATAAGTCACACATTAAGGTCAGCAAACAGCCGGGGAATGCCTTGGACAAAATCAGAGAAGCGCAGTACTGTGGTAACAGGTTCAGCAGGCAATGGCCTGCAGCACACGTAGTCCCGGACTGGAGTACAGGTAGCTCTGGCCTGGAGTCACCTTGTAAGTACTGACAGTCTCACTGGGCATGCTCCTCCACTTAGCTAGTTTGAGCCCAAGTCTGTTGCCTCTACCATCCAAAGACCTGCTATGTGGAAATATGTCTATACATACATAATGCTACCTATACGTATCTGTCTGTCCCTATCCCCCTCATGTTTGATTAGTTTATCTATCAGTATGTGACACACACACATACAAACACATACACACACACACACACACACACACACACACAAGTATATTTATATATATATATATATATATATATATATATATATATATATATATATATATATATATATATATATATATATATATATATATATATATATATATATATATATATATATATATATATATATATATATATATATATATATATATATATATATATATATATATATATATATATATATATATATATATATATATACATATATATATATATATATATATATATATATATATATATATATATAAAATATATATATAATATATATATATATATATATAGATAGATATATGATAAGATGTATATATAGCTATATAAAGTAGAATGATACATAGACTCTCCACATATATCTACATAACACATTTACATAAAGTACATACACAACATTTAAGGAGACATCCCTGTTATACAGATTTATATAGATATGTGTGTAGATGTACGAATGTCCCCACATACCCCGAAATGCTGGGGTTATCTGCACTTACACATCACAACAGTCATCCGATGGAACCAGTCCAAGGTTGCAACAGTACATAATCCACTCACCCACAAACCCTTGTGCCTGTGGAGTGTCACCCTGTAGACAGACACAGATACACAGCTGGTGTAATATACAATGGGTGCAACACATGCCTTGGACAGGCCATATTGTTCCTGTCCACATGCCCGCTTATCAAACTGCAAAGAGCCACATATTGCCAGACTGGTAAGTGTACACACATAGCGGGGATATTACCAGGTATCCCACCCCTAGGACACTAGATACAATAACAGTATCAAGCAGTATCACTCTGCAGGCCGCACATGCTAACACAAGGTCACTTTGTGTACTCCACAAGTACTGTGCCTACATCAGCATATACAACAGACATAACCTGCAGCATGTGGGATAAGTACTGTGAGCTGAAGTGTGTAATACTCGATAGATAGAGGTTGTAATCTCACATCATCCAACTTGTGATTATGTGTGTATAAATATATCCTCTTATAGCACTATGGACATGCCCACATGGGCTATCTCCCTGCAATGGTGCATTTTATGGCCCTGTGAGTGGCTTCTGGCCTCTAAATTCCCTCCTCTACAAGGTCTGCTGATGTCATCCACCTTAAGGGTGCTGCTGACAGTCTGTCAGATGTACTCCATGGCACAATCAATAAGTACTGTGAGCTGTAGTGTATAATAGTAGATAGGTAGGGGTTCTAATCTCACTTCATCCAACTCTGTGTATATAAATATATTCCCTTACAGCACTACAGACATGCCCATATGAGCTATCCCCATGCAATGATTATGCATTTTATGGGCATGTGTCTAGCTTCTGGCTTATAAATTTCCCTCTTTTACATAAGCATGACTGAAGTCCAGCATCTTCTAGATGTGTACATTCAGAAAACCCAGGAGACATGTATTGAGGGTAGCAGACCTTGCCACAAAATATGATGCATGATTGCACTGACTGCCCCCATTGTCCCTGATAGACTGTTATACACATATGCGCCTAGTGAGCCATACACGTATACTCCCTTACCCTGCTAACATCATGTGTCCACTGTGTTGCCATGCCATCCAGTGCCACTGTATTGCTACCATATGTCCATTGTTTAACCCCTCAGACACCTGGAACAGACAAATGCACAGGTCTGTGTCACATCTGCTATGCTGTAACTCTACCATCTGTGTAACATCATGCAACAAAGATAGACAAAGTTTGATTTGTAGTCATGACACATGCCAGCATGCAATACTTGCAGTGGCCCACAAGTGCCATGTCAAAACAATATTGCACTATACAAGTACATGTAAAGTAATATAGTCACCCTGTGCATCACACACATTATGGTATTTCCTTGCAGCGATGTCACAGATGGAAGGGATGTGGCACGGGTATCATCACATGCACAGGGTGTGGTGTGAGGGTGCCAGAAACATAGGCTGTGCCAAACAGGGGACAGCATGTGTGTGAATCAGAAAGTTGGTGTGGGTTAGAAGGACCATGGAGAGGTGCTGTGCGGATCTGTTGGTGACCTGCATGCAGCAGTGGTGTTTGAGTGTGTGCATGCATATAGTCAGGACCAATGCTAGCCCTACACATGTGTATGTTAGACAGCTGTGGAGTGTATATGGTAGAGTGGAAAGCTCATTGTCTCTAGCCTTGAACACGTGAACTGGTTCTGCCAGGAGTAGCAGTGGCACCACCATGCCCAAGGTCAGATGTGGTGGCAGTATCTGGTGGTGACTGCAAAATGCTGGAGCTGTGTCCCACGTGGATCACTAAAGACCATGTGCCCATGGCCTTTCCTGTCATGGTGTGGGCAGCACACCTCCATCTGTAGTGCTGTATGTAATGCCAGTATGGGAGCGTGACTTTGCATGGCCACATGGGCTCCCAGCAGATGGTGTTGCTGACCTTCTTCCACATATCCAACGCCCATCCCCAACCAGATGTTCCTGCACAGATATTGTGTGGTCAAAGACTGACACTGTCTCAGCCCACTGTCTATCCACAACAGCAGGGAACTGATCCAGGGTTTTCCCAATGAAGTGGAGGTAGTCATGGATGTCAGACTGTGTTGCATCCATAAACCTAAGCATCTGTCTGGTGTTGCTTTCAGAAAATGCCTGTGCAACCAAGATGGACCAAAACATGAGGTGAGTAACCTGTGATGTGACACCTGCAACAGGTGGTTGATGGACAGCAGTTGCCCTATGAGCACCCCTGTCAATCTACCCATGTGGGATCTCACCAGCTCACTGGCTATGGTCAGTGTCTACACTCACTAAAGCCATAGTTGTCACACTGCTGTGCTCAATGTTGCTACCTTCTAACTGTCCACTGTCTGTGGCCTGTGAGGACTGGGTATGTGTGGGCATGCTGACTGTGTATGGAGACAATGGGGGAAGAAAAGGGATGTCAACCTCTGGGAGGGATTCAACCACTGAAAATACCGCCTGTGTCTCTCTATGGCCACCATCACCATCAGCATCCGATGAGACATTGACATCAGGTTGTGGGGGGGGACACACCAACCCCCCCAGTCATCTGTGAGAAGCAAAACAACAGCAGTACATTACTACCTGCACTATTATATATGGTAATCCACACAGGCTCATATAGATTAGGATCCACATCTGCATTACAAGCCCCACATCGTCATAGCTCTGCTCCCATTCACAACACATAAACTCACCACAACAAGCACAGACAAGTCAGGCCCATTATAACATGCACATCAGCCATATCCAGTAAACGTTGCCAGTACAATATGCCTTTAATGTATGCATTATGACAGTGCATGTGATAGAGCTAAACATAACATCCAGTACACCTATATTGAGAATGATACGCCAGTAGTAGTATCACTACTCATGAGTTTGAGCCTTTGTACCCTCATTAAATATGGCTATGTTCTGAGTTCTTGCTGTAGGAGGTTGACAAGTATGCCAGACCCGTTATAACATGCACATCAGCCACATCCAGTGAACATTGTCAGTACAATATGCCTTTAATATATGCATTATGACAGTGCATGTGATAGAGCTAAACATAACATTCTTTACACCTATATTGAGAATGATACGCCAGTAGTAGTATCACTGCTCATGAGTTTGAGCCTTTGTACCCCCATTAAATATGGCTATGTCCTGAGTTTTTGCTGTAGGAGGTTGACAAGTATGTTAGGCATAGCTCTCAATCAAACAGGGACAAAGGTCAACAGACACAGGGACATATTCAGAGTACATCAGGAGCATTCACGGTCTGTTTCACAATGTTAGAACTAATTATGTCCTACATGGACAGAATGAGAGGGTGTGAATTACAGTACATTGTTTGGCATTACAGGGCTGTACACCCTTCCTTATTGTTACTATGCACTACTTGTAATCCACTAGCTTTCCTACAACAGCCAAACTTTGTAGGTGCAATTGACAGGGACAGAGTTGAGATATGATTGAAATCAGAGGCAGTTGAGAGGCATGCGTGTAGGTATAGGACAGCAGAGTAACAATGACATGTCATTACCATAGATCTAAGAGGGGCTTACTGCTGTAATCCCTATTCCTCATACCTCCATCCTCCCATCTGTATCCTGTTATATGTAGAAATCTATGACATACTTGGTAGAGTGCAGTACTCCTTTGTTGAAATTTGCTTCAAGTAATCTTTTGATAATACAAGCTGCTCACCTTTGTAAGGTACTGCTCATTACCAGGTATTTGCTCCTGTACCACTCTGTGGCTTAGAATTGCTACTTGCAGTCAAAGAAAAGCTGTATTGCACTATCATTAGCCAATGACATGCCACTACAGTGCAATATATAAGGCCATCATGTAGGCCTGGGTCCCTGTCTTATTTTATGAGATGGTACATCCTGGTACTCCTTATATACTTGAGAGCTTAAAGGTGTATGCACTGATGAAGGCTTGACTTATAGCCGAAACCGGTTTGTATTTGTTACTTTTTTGTTTTATGATGCCACAATAAAATATTTTGGCTTGCCTTTCCATTGTGCTGGCTCATTTTGTGGGATTTGGATTATCTATGGTTGTGGCCGTGCACTTGTTCCACTTTGCGTGATATTGGTTTACTCTTATTTTATGAGATGGACATTACTGACATGTGAAGACTACAGAATTGCAGAGGGTAGGAACAGGCACCATCCGCTGTAGAGATTTATGATGTATGTCCACAGTTTTGCCTCATATGCATGGTCAGTGTCCCAGATTGTCATTGTTACATATTGTCAGTGTGCAGTCATCTGGCAGTGCACTGACAGTCATTGTGAGCTGAGGTCACTAAGGGAAGACACACATGTGCGTCACACTGCATACCCATCAGACTATGCATACTACTGCAATAGCTATTATTCTAGCAACATACAGCTTTGTAGGGCTAACCTGTTACACATGTTCCTTTCCCTGGGCCTTTGCTTCCCAATTAAGTATGGGTGTGTCTGGATTCCTTGTTCTAGGGGGTTGGAAGGTATGGTAGGTCTGTAGCAGCTACCTTTACATATAACTGTGTATGCTACAGGCTGCAGCAGCTGCAGCCTACAACACATGGGGGAGTGTGAACAATTGGGGGACAGCAAGCTATATGTGTAACTGTGTCAGCTGTGTCAGGCCTGTCATTACAGTAGAGCCAGGGCAATAGGGGCATGTGCTTAAGGTACATCTGTTATGCAACAGTGCAACTAACAGAGTAGTATGTGACATATAGTTAGGCTATATGGATATGTGCATTTTGTCTCTGTCTGCAGGCCACTGTCTTGCAAAACTGGGCAGCAGTCAATTAAGTAGCAGTAACCTGTGGGGAGTAAAATTGCATGACTCAGTCATTACATGCTGTCTTCACAATAATGTAATTGAAATGTAATACAACACTGGATTCAAAGCCAGGACTGTGTGTGGCAAAATGCACTGCATGCAAGGCATTTAACAGACTGAGCTACTGAGACTCTGCAAATGCATCTGTATTTGCAGGATATATGTGCACATATACAGGCTGTGAGAAACATTTCCATGACCATGAGTATGTGCTTGGCTTTATATGGTTACATTTCTGCAGCAAGGTCTCAGTTGTACATGTACTTTGCTATTGCTGCCTTAGCAGGTGTCTTACCATACATTGCTGATAAAAGGGCACATATACCTGCTATCACAGGCCTCACTTACATCCATTAGTATGTCTTCATTATTAGTTATTATTGCAACAGAGTCCAGGGTCCACTCCCACTTTTCAATTACTTTTAATTTCAGTTAAACGCATAATGTCTGTAAGTAGCAAGCAATATGTTTTGCTGGAAACATCTGTTTAATCTAGAGCCTGTGTACTGTGGTAGGTTTATGCAATGTGCTATAGTAAAGAGGTGCCCTGTTTCGACACTTGACAGAGGTGTTTATTTTCTATGTGTGAGTAACACTGTCATAGACACATATAGACATTAAATCTCTTTAAAGCTTAGTAATGCTCATTTAAGATGAGCTAAGTGGCACAGCTCCACACAAATCCATGCAAACTCGCTCTAAAAATATATAAAGGAAGGAAAAAGAGGGTGATAGGACAGTGGTGAAATGGGGGCAAGCAGGGGGAAAACATAATGAAAAGCAGGTAGGGATATGCAGGAAGGATGTAGGAAAAAAAAACATAGCTATCCATTTCTTGTACAGCAACAGCTGTGCATTTTGATAGATTTTTGTGGATGAATTTGGACTCTCAACCCACATTGAGAGGGGTGAGGACAACATATATCTGTTGTCAAGCCAATTGGACCACATTAGTTGTGTCCAGTTGATATGTGTGTGAAATGGAGAACTATTTATGAGGCAATATCTTTTTTGTGGGAGAGGTGCCTTTTTTTAAGGAGAGAGTGGAATGCTGGGGAAGGGACATAGGTGCATATGGGAAGGTCAGTTGGGTAGGAGAAGATGCAACAGCAGACAGACAAGACAGCAGACAGTTGTGGTGTATGACACATGAAGGGGGTAAACTCCTTGGATGGGGAGGGTGTTGTGGAATCGGAAATGCATGTGCCTCCAGATGGCAGCATGACTGACATCCTCACCCATGGGCAGTCTACACTGATCCTTTACCACCCAAAACTTGGCGGTGCTGGTGGCTGGGCACCAGCACCAGCCTGCCCCACCAGGTTGGGCAGTGTGCCATCAATCTGGCACAGGTGAGGTTCATAGCTCAGATGAACGATCCTATGCACCATGACCAGTAGTTGCTGTTGGGTGACTACTGCCCCTCTGCCACTGCCCTCTGAGAGAGGCTGGGCCACATCCCCTGAGGCATTTCAACTTGATGCTGCAGGTGGTGAAGGGAAGTGGAGGGGTCACCACATGCCTAGGTCCAAAATGTGCCAGGACACAGTGCCACGGCCAGTTGAGGTAGGGTTGGGGGATCACTGGGAACTGGCCTACCTTGACGTGCTGTGGTGATGGAGGTATAGCAATAAGTATAGTTTAGTTATGAACAAACATATTATTAGTAATAACACCATGCCAGAACAGTGGAAATAAACCAAGTATGTAACAATGCATATTATGTGAAACACAACAATAGATAACAGAACAGTCAGTATAATAACAGCATGCCAGTAACAGTTACGGCATAAGGTCAACAAAATAGGTAATTCAACAAGATATGTTAATATGCAGCCATTATAATACATAACAATAATAAACACATTCCTCAAAAATACAGTTTAATGTAACAACGTATGTTAATAGTAAACCATAACCAATGAATACAATAATAAATAAATGAAGATAAGGGGTGAGGAGAGAGAGAAAAACAGTCCATTAGTACTATTATTGGCTATATACTTGACAACATTAATACTATCTTCTATACAGGTCTGTCCTTTCCTTATGTGTACAAGTCCCCTATAGCTGCTGTAGCATGTACATACCTCTCAAGCTATTTGCATGGGACAGTATGGGCCTAGCATTAGCAACTGCGGGTACACAACTACATAGAACACTTTCACATCAGGTGGACCTATATAACTACCAAGGTGTACTGTGGTCTGATGTAGTGATACTCTACAGTTTCAGTAATCATGTCAATGATAAATCTGTGACAGAGGGATTGCACACTACTAATTACATTATGTGACAGTGTGACACTTGAGAGACATGTATGTGTACAGCACAGAAGCTAAACAACTGGCATGCCTTGTTTGGCAGGCATGGGGATAGAACCCAATTGCAGTGACTGCAGAGGACATATGCATGGCATGTATGAATTGGCTGCATCAATGTATTTGCAGACACCCCAGGTATACAGCCATACCAAGAGCACACATGTTACTTATTTCATTTTATTTTATTATTATTATATTTATTTCCTTTATTTTATGCTGTATTTTCATAGTCTTGCTAATGATTCAAACAGTCTGTGACATTTAAACACACAATTATTTACTGATAATATGGGCTACCTCACTCATTTACCTGTAGTTCCTGTGGAAATAGAATTTGTGAGCATTATGTAGTGAATCCTTGAACTGGATTCAAACCCCAGTTGGTGTGTGCTAAAATGTACTTTAAGCAGTGCATTTAACAAACTGAGCTTCTGACTCACAGCTGATTACTGATTGACTGCTATTTGCACAAAAAACTTATAAGCACACAACAGACTGGAAAATGAAACTCATACCAAAAGCTGTAGATGGAATGAAGGAGCAAACACAAATCTTTAGTACTTTTGTTCAAATTTATACTTCATGAACTTCTTGAGTTTCATTGACTGCTATTTGCCTACAGCTTACCTCAAAACAAAATATGACCTGGCAGTACTACTAGAGTTTTATACTAGTCTGCAGTGACAGTAGAACACACATGCATGAAATACAAGCATGACAGAGATAGCAGGTAACCTATACAATACTATATAGACTGCAGGTGTACGCAATATATTGTTAGTTGGTTTAAATATCTGTGGAGGCAACAAACAATATCAGATCATGGAGTGGGCTCCCTCACCCATATACCTTGCTTACCTGCTGTTTGTGGATGACAGAGCATTATGTGAACAATGCTGGCATAGAATCAGCCTTGACTGGTACTATATGTGTTAAACAATACATTTGGCATCCATTATATTTGCAGTCTACAGCTATTACACTGTTATACTTGACTACAGCACCTTACCGCACAACCTGAATACATATAGCTCAACTGCGATTGTTAAAACAAGACATTCCTGATGTACACAATTTACCTTGGTGTTATTGCAGAACAGTTGTCATAATTCATTTCATGCAAAACAGCTCTGAATCCATACTTATTGCACAACAGACTTTATTGGCTATACTTTCTTGCAGCTACTGATATCGTTTCATATTTTTATTACACAACAGTTGTCATAATTAATTTCTTACAAAACAGTTCTAATTCCACACTTATTGCATAACAGGCTTTATTGGAAATACCTTCATGCAGTTTCTGGTATTGTTTCGAGTTTTTATTGCACGCCAGTTGTGATTATGCAGGTGTTGCAATGCAGCTCTAATTCCAGTTATTGCACTACTAACTTTATTGTAAATATTTTCTTACCAGTTAATGCTTTACTCTTCCCTGCTTATTGCACTACAGTTGGCAGTATTCACTTATTGCAGTGCAGCTCTATGTCCACATTCTATTTCACTACAATTGTTATTGTATATACCTAATTGCAGCTAATGCTTTACTCTTTCTTGCTTATTTGACTATAGTTAACATAATACATCTGTACTCAACAAACTCACTGTGCAACCTGGCCAAGCACCCGGCATGCACCTCTATAATGCGAGCTGTCTCTTCTGCTGCTGTTGAGAGAGAAGCACACCATTATTAATACCAGTTTAGCAGGGAATCGGTTTAGATATTGGTTAAAAAGAGGTAAAATTTCTTAGAGACTTGTGGGGCATTTCCTGCCTGAGCTTTTCAGACCCAGGTGTCCAAGAGATCCCTCTTTCGACACTTCAGGTCATCATGTTGGTGACAAACCTGCTAACCTTTGCAATGGATACCTGTCACACTGGTGAGTTTATGCACCAGGTGATCCCAGGCCGCCACCTTGCACTCTGAGACCTGGAACCCACCCCCTTGCAGCAGCCAGTCATCATGTCTTTTTACCATTTTTTGTCATGTCCAAGCATGACTCTGGATGCTTGAATGTCCCAAAGCTGCACCTGGAAGCATGCACAATCTCCAGTGCCTGGCATAGTCACTAAACAGTCAGAGCTCCAACAATTTATACTGTATTCCTGTCTCGTGAACTTAATATGGTCATTTTTCTTCCCTTACATGCCATTGGGCAATATTTAAAAATGTGGTGCATCACTCAGCAGCACACAAACCAGTACAGCTTAGATGAGCATGTGAAAACCCGAAGACCTATATGCTTAGCAGTGCTTAGCGGTGTGCAAACCAGCCAAGCAGAGCCGAGCAATGCATAAAAAATTTCAGCCGTTATTGTGTTTATGCGATTCTTAGCAGGTCTTAGCAGCGCTTATCAGAGTGCAATGGGCCAGAATTTAAAAATAATTGTCATAATTTGCATTTCAAAAATAAATACTTATTATCCCTTCCATCTATGTAAACCCTCTACTTACTGGTCATGAGGCTGTAACTCTACCCATTTAGCCATGTGGATTTGTGAAACTCTGCTATACCTTTACATATATCTTCACCCATACTTGGTCAATCCAAGATTCTATTCCCCTCAACTATTCACTACAACCCTCACTCCAAAAAAACTGCCAAATCTTATATACCACTGCCTTATAAAACTCTATCTAAAAACTATTACCAACATAGCTGCCCAGTTACTACATGGAGGTGATATCAACCCCAACCCAGGCCCAACAGCAATTTCTACTAATGCACCCAAATCCAACCTCCCACTTAAACATAATCCCTCTGACCTGTTAATACTCAACCTGAGCACTTGCAGCATCATGAACAAAATAGAAGAACTGCACTCCACTGTCTCACTTTAAAACCTCAACATTATTCTTATTACAGAAACATGGCTTAAGCCTCATATCAAGGATAACGCCATAACCCCACCCAGATATAACATCCTGAGGGCAGATAGAGCACATAAAAGAGGTGGCGGTATTGCCCTACTCTACAAAACCAACTTAAAACACCAGCTCCTACAAAAAGAATGCCCAAACCTCAAAAATGCAGAAACTTTATTTGCCAAACTCCTCCTAAACCAACACAAACAAATAAACCTACTCAAGGTCTACATACCCCCAGGTCACAACCTGTCCACACTAGAGTCTATACTACACTAGGCTTCCCACACCCTTCCCCAAGAAACACTATTACTTGGCAATGTTAACATCGACTGTACCTCAATCATCTCTCCAACACCCACTAACCATATCAACCTATATAACTTCACCCAACTCATTCAGTCACCTACACGAATCAACAAATCCATAAAAAGGGAATCCATATTAGACTGGATCCACGCCAACAAGCCCAATGCCATCCAACAATGTGGAACACTACCTGACTCTCTTAGTGACCACAATCCCACATTTATCCTTAGACATCAATTCTAGACAAAGCTGTTGAATACTTCAACACCACATTTCTAAATATCCTCAACCATTTATCCCCAATCAGGACAATAAGAATCCATAGCAACCCTGCCCCCTGGCTACAGCAAACCACTAGGGCCTTAGTCAAAGACAGGGATAAAGCTTGGAGAACCTGGCACCAATACAAAAAACCCATAACTAGACAAGCCTTTCAGGAACTCAGGAACAAAGCAAAAAAAAAACAAATTAAGTTAGACAAACAGAACCATTATAGCTCCCTACAAAAGAAACATAACAACAACCCTCATATATTCTGGGCAGCAGTGAACAAAATCTTCCAGCCTGGAAAAAAGTCTACACCCCCACCAAATATAGAGGGTAGAAACTTAGACATAGCCACCAGTTTCAATAATTATTTTACCTACTCTATACTTAAACTCATTAATGGCACCAATCCCAGCACCCCCACAACCCCCTAAAACTAAAACAAACTTAACCCCCTTCTCACTCAAACCAGTACCAGTATCAACAGTCCAAAAACTCATAGCTAAACTCAAACCAACCACCCTCGCTGCAGACAACCTTCCTGCTGAATACCTACAGCTAGCATCCAAGACAATAGCTTATCTTATCTAATTTCTAATAAATAGCTCCATCACCGAAAACACTTTCCCATCCTTATGGAAAATCTCATTCATCAAAATCACAAAGGCGGCTCCTCCTCTGACCTCTCCAACTATCGACCTATTGAAATCCTCTCACCCCTATCAAAGTTCCTGGAAAGGTGTATTCATCACCAACTCCTCACCTACCTTCTCTGTAACTATCTAATACCCTTCATGGTTTCTGTCCATCACATAGCACCACCACTGCCCTAATTGACTTCACCAACACCATAACTCCTACAGGAACCAAGGCAATTTAGTCTCTGCTTCCTTCCTAGACTTATCAAAAGCATGTGACACTGTCTCCCATGATAAACTCTTAACCTGCCTCTCAGAACTCAACATTAACAGCCCCTCCATACTTTGGTTCAGTACTTACCTAAATAACCGGTTTCCGTCTGTCAAATGGCTCCACACCCCCTACCCCCCCCTCTTCCTGTCACACTTGAAGTAACTCAAGGCTCAATTCGTGGTCCCCTCCTCTTTAATATCTTTACTAACCAAATCCACATAGCAACCACAAAAGCAGAAATAGTCTAATATGCTAATGACACAGCCCTGATCTGCTCAGCATCCAATCTACAAATCCTTCAACAAAAAGCACAGAAAGCCTTCACAGACATAGAAAATTGGCTAAATAATGCACAACTAATACTAAAGCCAAAGAAAACACAACTTATGTTATTCCTGTCAACAAAGTCTAATGACCTTACCTTATGCATAGTCTCAAACAACAAAACCCTCATCTCCCCAATCTCAGAGGCCAAATTAGTAGGACTTACTATTGACCAGCAACTAAAATTTAACAAACATATCTCTAACTATATCTAAGGTACATAAAAAACTAGGGAACCTCTATCACAGCAAAAGGTACCTAACCTCAAACTCCTGGATTACAATAGCCAGAACCCAGCTACTATCTACTTTACTCTATGCATCCCCAGTACTAACAAACCTAAATAAAACTGACCTAAACAAACTGTCCACCTGCTACAACAAAATTTCCAGATTTGCAACCAGTGCAAAATCCCAGTCTTACCACTGCCTGTCCCTACATACTTTACACTGGCTTGAATTTCCTAACTTATTACAATACCACCTATTCAGCCTAACACACCAGATTCTATACTATCCTGAGAAAAACCCTGCCCTATCTGGCCTTCTAAATTTCTACAACTCAAACAGGCAATTGTGATCCAGTAACAAAGCTCTGATTACAAATATACCTTGTAAAAACAGCCATGGGGAATCCCTTTTCCCCAATGAAGTTGCAAAGACATGGAATACCCTACCTCCCGACCTCAGACTACAGAACTATTCCACTACTTTCAAAAACCTCCTTAAATCTTACCTCTTTTCCAAGCCTCAATGCAACTGCAATACACCCTCCTGAAGGCTAACACAACACAAGAGCCTACCTTCCTAAGCCTCTGTCGCACATTTGTATACTGCTCTACAATTGCCTTGTGTACAAATTGTATTTAGTGTAAATATGTTCTACTATGAAAATGCCTGGAACTCATAGTGTACCTATGCTACACCATGAAACTGTTATACTTATTGCACTCCAGCTTTGTATCCTTTATAATTAT
Source organism: Protopterus annectens (assembly GCF_019279795.1). NCBI lineage: Eukaryota > Metazoa > Chordata > Ceratodontiformes > Protopteridae > Protopterus > Protopterus annectens. The sequence continues at coordinate 683,554,634 of NC_056746.1, forward strand.
TAGCTGTCCTGTAGCATGTTACTCAACTGTCTCTTCCATGTTGTGTCCATGTTACTGTATAACCTACTATTAATACTATGTACAACCGGTGTAGTTTCTTACTGTATGGGGCTTTTCTCCCCAGGACTCCAATGAAAATGGACACAAGTGGTCCAGACAGACTATCCTGGTAAACAAATGTTAAATAAATAAATAGCAATAAATATACCTCTGAGCTACGTATTACCACTGCTGAGTTTCACTTCACTCTACACAAACCCGCTCAGCTACTCTTAAACCTGGCATTTAAATAAATAATAAAATGCATTCGGTTTCTATTTTTAGATGTTTGGCAGGTGTCTCAGCACTGCTTAGTTTTTCTGCGCGCTGCACCTCACCACACAAACATCCATTTTAAATAAAAAAATACATTAATATATATGCTACAATTGGACAGTGCAGGGAGTGTCTTACCCATCTGCAGACATAGTTAACAGTACACGGCCATGGCCTGAAGTTAAACACCAAAAAATGTATAGTCATACCCTCGGTCAAAAACAAGGTAACCCCAAGCTACCATATAGGCGGCAATCCACTAAGCACAGAAGAGGTTATCAGGGACCTGGGGACCCAGGTTGACAGTGGCCTTTCTTTTGACACTCACGTTGCTAAAGTGGTTAGAAAGACCTTCTACATTGCCCACCTGATCATGAAGGGATTCACATCCAGATCTAGTGAGGTCATTGTTCCCCTGTACTCTTCACTTATCAGACCAATGATCGAGTACAATGCCCCATTCGGGATGTATCTCACCCGACATCTGCAGCAATTGGAGAGACCCCAAAAGTTCCTCACCAAAAAGATAAAGGGACTCCAAAATCTGTCATATGCTGACAGATTGAAGAAACTCCAGCTCTATTCAGTTGCATACCGTCTGCTCAGAGGTGACATGTGCCTGACATACAAGGCCATGTCCAACCCAGAATTAATGGACATGCTCCACCTCAAAAAATCCAAATCCACCAAAACCACTAGAGCAAGCGACTTAAATCTTAGCACGGATATAAATAGGATGTGCTGGAGGGATAGATTTATCACTCAGAGACTCCCTATGCTGTGGAATAAAATCCCAGTCCATGTAAGGCAGAGCACCTCGCTGGCTCTGTTCAAGAGAAATCTTGACCTGTGGATGGGAGATCGTAGGTTTACCCCGGGAATCATCTCTGTGTCACTGCTGGACAGAGGCACAACAAACTAATGGGCACAGTATTTTTTCATATAAGGGGTGGCGTAAGCCACAAAACTTTGGGCTAGGCTTATAAATGCCTTAGGGCAGATAGCCTAGTATAAACCTATGAACCTATGAACTCCCTACACTGATCCGATAACCGTGTTCCTCTGCTGTCCCTTGGCAATGAATCACCATTAATATGCATGGTGCGCTGCTGAGGGAGAAATGTGTACATGGACACTGTACCATTCCGTGTAGGCTCTACACTATGAATACATGGATTTTATTAAATCCTGGGGTTTATCTATAATGGCCATGCTTGAAAAGGAGTTTCCCTGTAGTAGTGAGAAATAATAGCCTTACTTCAAAACATCAAATTTATGCATTAATTATCCCATAGATTTGATTCCCAAATGGTACAACTAAACTTTTAAAGTGTGTAAGTTCAAATAAATATGTGCCAAATCATCCTATTTAGCCTTCAAAAGATAAAGGCTTACAAGTCAAGCCATCAGGCCTTTCATTGTTGATCATTGCAATAACTGTCAGTAGGTTGAGCATGACACATGGAAAATTTCAATACCCACAAGTAGAATGTAGATTCTACACTGAAATATATTATTTTTATAATGTTAAATGCAATAAAAACTGGCATTAATTTCATTTGGGTAACTTACAGTATTATCTTGGAAAGCATCTATACAAGATGGCCATAGTCAAATAAATACTTGTATTTTGCATATCACAGCAATTTAATTGATGAATGGTAAATCACAGCAATACCTTCCCATCATATCTGGATGTGGCAAAGATGTACAGACTGGATAATCATAAATGTCTATTTATTGTAATAATAAAGTTGTGTGGCACATCATGGATTTAATTCTCTCTTTTTTATGTCTCACCCTAACCTTGCCTCTCTTTTTGTATTTTTTATCTTTATTATTATTATTATTATTATTATTATTATTATTATTATTTGGTTTTCAATGCTTACTATTGTTCTGTTGTCATACATTTTTGCTTAAAAAAGTGCAATTCCACACAGAGAGGTAGACTGATCACTGCAGACTGGCCCACCAACCCTCTACAGGTTGCAGGACTCACTCACAGCATTTCAGGGTCACAAGTTGTGATTGTTGCCTTCACAACCCCTGCCTTGCCTGCTCTATCTGTGGCAGGTAGTTATGCCCTGGCTGTTGGTGAAGTGGTACCCTCCAGGAGTAGTAGTAGTAGTAGTGGTGGTGGTGATGATTTTGTGGCCTTGCAAGAGCTGGTAGGTGTGGTACAGGATATTATGGGAAAGCACTTCAATGCATGACTCAACCTTGTGGAGAAGGGGCTTTGGTATATTGTAGAGGTGATGCCATGTTGAGCACTGGCACAGAAACTAAGGCAGGATACAGTGCAGTCAGTTCTGAGCATGAAGACTAGATTCTCACTCTTCTCATGTTTGACATGGGTGCACCTTTGATATACCCTACGTATCCCCAATCATGGTGTCCCACAATCTAGTGTCTTTACTGTGAGGAAGCATAATGACCCCACTTCACCATACATTCTTCCCTACACATATAGTTAGGATATGTGCTGAGTTATGATAATTATTTCAAAATGCATACTATCCTTATCATATTTAACAAATTGTGCAAACAATTAACTTGTTATTTTCCTTTAAGCATGGCCAATAAATAGTACGTATAGAAGTTTATTTATGTAGGCATTACTGGCATAATTTCAGATATAAACATATTTAGGATATTCATTCATATATACTTTTGCAGTCCTGATCCAAATTCTTCTTCTTCTTTTGGCTTTTCCTGATTAGGGGTCACCACAGTGGATCACCTGTTTCCATTTCATCCTGTCCTCTGCATCTTGCTCTGTCACACCAACCACCTGCATGTCCTCCCTAACCACATCCATAAACCTTATCTTAGGCCTTCCTCTTTTCCTCTTACCTAGCAGCTTTATCCTTAGCATCCTTTTCCTAATATAACCAGCATCCCTCCTCAGCCCATGTTCAAACAACCACAATCTCGCCTCTCTGGCTTTGTCTCCAAACTGTCGAACCTGGGCTGACCTCTAATATACTTATTCCTAATCCTGTCTTCCCTCGTCACACTCAGTGCAAATCTTAACATCTTTAACTCTGCCACATCCAGCTCTGACTCCTGCCTTTTTGTCAGTGCCACTGTCTCCAACCCATATAACATAGCTGGTGTCACTACCCTTTTGTAGACCTTCCCTTTCACTCTTACTGGTACTCGTCTGTCACAAATCACTCCTGACACTCTTCCCACCCACTCCACCCTGCTTGTACTCTCTTCTTCACCTCTCTTCCACACTCGCCATTACTCTGAACTGTTGATCCCAAGTATTTAAACTCATCCACCTTTGCCAACTCTACTCCCTGCATCCTCACCATTCCTCTATCCTCCCTTTCATTCACACACATATATTCCATCTTAGTCCAGCTGACCTTCATTCCTCTCCTCTCTAGAGCATATCTCCACCTCTCTAGGGTCTCCTCAACTTCTTCCCTACTCTCACTAGATATCACAATGTCATCTGCAAACATCATAGTCCACGAGGACTCCTGTCTGATCTCGTCTGTCAACCTGTCCATCACAAGTACAAATAAGAAAGGGCTCAGAGCTGATCCTTGATGTAATCCCACCTCCACCTTAAACGCATCTGTCACTCCCACTGCAGATTTCACTGCTGTCACACTACCCATGTACCACTCTTACATACTTCTCTGCTACTCCCGACTTCCTCATATGATACCACAACCCCTCTCTAGGCACCCTGTCATATGCTTTCTCTAAGTCCACAAAGACACAATGCAACTCCTTCTGACCTTCTCTGTACTTCTCCATCAACACTCTCAGAGCAAACATCGCATCTGTAGTGCTCTTTCCTGGTATGAAACCATACTGCTGATCAGTAATTATCACCTCCCTTCTTAACCTAGCTTCCACTACCCTTTCCCATAATTTCATGCTCTGACTGATCAGGTTTATCCCTCTGTAGTTACTACAGCTCTGCACATCACCCTTATTCTTAAAAATCGGTACCAAAACACTTTTTCTCCACTCCTCAGGCATCCTCTCACTTTCCAAGATTTCTTTAAACAATCTGGTTAAAAATTCCACTGCCATTTCTCTTAAACACCTCCAGGCTTCCACAGGTATGTCATCTGGACCAACAGCCTTTCCATTCTTCATCCTCTTCATAGCTATCCTTACTTCCGCCTTGCTAATCCATTGCACTTCCTGATTCACTATCCCCACATCATCCAGCCTTCTCTCTCTCTCATTCTCTTCATTCATCAACCTCTCAAAGTACTCCTTCCATCTGTTCAACACATTCTCCTCGCTAGTGACTACGTTTCCCTCATTATCCTTTATCACCTTTACCTGTTTCACATCTTTCCTAGCTCGGTCCCTCTGTCTAGCCAATCGGTACGGGTCCTTTTCTCCCTCCTTAGTGTCCAACCTTTCATACAACTCTCTATACGCCTTATCCTTAGCCTTTGCCACCTCTATGTTTACCATGCACCTCATCTCCTTATACTCCTGTCTACTTTCTTTATCTCTCTGACAATCCCACTTCTTCTTCGCCAACCTCTTTCTCCATATATTCTCCTGTACTTCCTCCACCAGGTCTCCTTGTTCTCCTTCCTCTGTCCAGATGTCACACCAAGCACCTTTCTAGCAGTCTCCCTTACTAGCTGTGCTGTAGTTACCCAGCTATTCGGTAACATTTCACTGCCACTCAGTGCCTGTCTTAACTCTTACCTGAACTCCACTTCACAATCACCCTTTTTCAATTTCCACCATTTGATCCCTGGTGCTGCCCTCACACTCCTCCTCCTCTTCTTGATCATCAGTATCATTCTACAGAACACCATTCTATGCTGCCTAACTACACTTTCTCCTGTCACCACTTTACAGTCTCCAGTCTCTTTCAAACTGGCCCTCCTGCATAGGATATAACCCACCTGTGTGCATCTAAAATACTTATTCACCACAGCCATGTCCATCCTTTTTGCAAAATCTACTACCATCTGACCTTCTGCATTCCTTTCCTTAACACAATACCTACCCATCACTTCCTCATCCCCTCTGTTCTCTTCACTAACATGCCCCTTGAAATCTGCTCTGATCACCACTCTCTCACCCTTGGGTACAGTCATCACCACTTCATCCAACTCTCTCCAAACTTTTTGATCCAAATAATTATAATAATTATGTTTTACAGCTTTTCTAAAATTAACTCAGTATTGAACACAAACCCTGCTTCACCTGTGCCTTTTCATGAAGCTTACTACACTAACACCTTGTGACACAGAGACATGTAGGTACCGAGTAGATGATTCCACTTCACTGTCACACCATTCTCTCAGAATTACCTTCTCTCCAACACATCAATGATGCCATCCTCTATAAAGTGCTCTCTCACATTGTAGAAGTTGGACTTGTGTGGAGGCAATTGCATTAAGTACTGTGCCCACCCTAATAGATAGGCAGAGGATTTTAATCTTACAGCACTCAACTTGTGTGTGTGTGTGTGTGTGTGTGTGTGTGTGTGTGTGTGTGTGTGTGTGTGTGTGTGTGTGTGTGTATACATGAAAGGTTGTGTGCAGAGTAAGATAAACATGATCCTATGTATTGCTGGCCTCATTCAACAAGCAGTCTGGAGAAAGTTTTACACTGAAAACTGATTCCACTTCACTGTCACATCATTCTCCCAATATCATCTTCTCTGCAAACCTCCAGTGATGTCATTTTATATAAAGTACACCCTCACACTTCAGAAGTCAAACGTTTGCTGTGGCACTTGCATTAAGTATTGTGTCTTCTAGACAGTGTAACTAGACAAGTAGGGAATTCTAATCTCACAGTTCTTAACTTGTGTGTGTTTATATATAAGGGGTTGGGTGTAGAGTTAGGTAAGCTTGACCCTATGTACTGCTGGCCTCAGTCCATTAGCAGTGTAGAAGACATTTTACACTGGAAGGTGAGTCCACTTCACTGTTACACACCTCCCATAGCATTGTCTATGCAACACAATGATGATGATGTCAGCCTCTATAAAGGGCGCTTTCACTGTATAGAAGTCAGACTTCTGCAGTGGCATTTTGTTATGTATTGCGCCCTCTAGTAGAACTACATTAGTAGGGGGTTCTAATCTCACAGTAGTCAATGTATGTGTGTTGGTGGAACCGTAGCATCACTTGAGGATTCATTCAACAGCTGTGCTCAATTGGTTGCACCTCCTGAGAAACTTTTGCATGACCAGATCCCCTTTTCCATCTGCCCAACAACACATACTGTATGTAACACACTGATGAGGCAATCAAAAACGTGCTCTCACATTGTTAAAGTCCAACCTCTTATGCAGTGCATGTATGTCATACACTTAATTGTAGATTGTATGATTAGATAGGTAGACACTTCAAATACAGCAGTGTGAGAACCTCATGAATATGTATATGTGTGAATGTAAATTGATGCAGGAGTGTCTTACACATGTGCACACATGTGTGTGAATGTAGATTGATGCAGGAGTGTCTTACACATTTGTTTTCTAAACATTTAGGATCCTACATGTCTTGAGAAGTGGGTTTTGCACACATTTCTTTGCAAGACACAGCTGATGTCATCCTTTTAAACATGCAGTTTGGCACATAAGGAATCAGACTTCTTCTGTGACACGTGCGTATAATACACTTGCCTGTAGACTGAGTGGTTAGACAGGTAGGTAGGTAGTTTGAATAGAGGACTGAACATTTTTTGTGAGTGTGTGTTTCTTCTTTTTACTGTACAGAACAGGCTCAAAAACATGTATGATATATAGCTATACAATGTGCCTGTGCTCTGTGACCACTCTTTAGAGGAAAAATGTATGTAATACACAGTGGTGATGTCATCCATTGAAATGTGCTGTGTGACAGTTGTAAAATAAATCATGAGCAGCTCTTGTGTTTCAGCAAAACTGTTATAGCTTGTGATGTTAGGAATATAGTTCAAATCCTGACATCACTGATTATATTCACTGTATATGTTAACAGTGTTGGCAGTCACATGTTTTATGTTAATATCTAGGTGTTGTTTCCTCCTACAAGAAGTTATTATAATTTTCATTTAGAAATGCTGTGTTGAAGACTGATGCTGTCATTTGTTTAGAATTTCCTTCCACTACCAATTGTAGTAAAACAAATCCTCATGACTGAGGGCATGAGACAATGCAATATATGTTGTTGCCTTAGGAAGGCATATGTTTCAAAAAGTGATTATATCATCATTGTCCATATTTCTTGTACTGACAGAGTGACAACAGCAGAAGGCCACAGGTGTGTTTGGGTATAACTAGCATCAGGCAATGTTGTCTGACATGCAGCAAGATTATTTCAACGTAATTACAAGGACATACATTGCTTGATTCTTTAACACAATTCAATGCTTTCACACAGACAAACATATCACAGTTGAAGATGCACTTGTACCATGACATGGTCATTGAATACATTACTGTGTTGAGTTTCTGAACACTTAATCGAGTGCTGAAAACTTGCTTACAAATGTTTTTTAAAAAACTCAGTACATTAAATATTGCATAAATAAAATACTAATAAAACATACCATATGCCTCTGGTTAAAATGGCATATACAATTATTCAGTGTAACTTTAAACAGAATTGCAACACATTTCAAACTTTATGTGCTTTTAGTTTTAAAATACCAGATACACAACAGGAGCCATTTATCTCTGGAAATTGTTTAGCATTAAATCTCAACTGCCAAACTGTTTGTCTATTCTCTAATACATTTTTAAAATCTCCACCCCTTTCATTCATGTCATCCTTGTATATAATGAAAATGAAAACCTTTCAAAATTGTCACAGTCTTTTGAGTGCATATAACGTGCATTACTGTTTTTTATATTTTTTTAATGTCACTAACTTGTTCTGCTATATGCTCTTTAAGCTTTCTTATGATCTTGGCCACAAAGAAAGCTTGGCATGCCATGCAGGTCACTACACAGATGATCATTTTCGTATTGCAGTTACAATGCCCAGAGCATTGAATACATCTTTCATAACCAGGTATTGACACATACGATCCTCATGAATGTACTTACTGTATTTGCATGCTCCAGATTTGTGCATTTTAGATTTTAACCAATCTGGTTTAGTGGCACTTTATGTGTCTATCCAGCCTTTTAAGTTCCTGCCACTAGTGAATGTGACCTGCGGTTTATCACCCAGCCAGGCTTTAAGCTAAGGGGGAACACAATAAATTCCAATCATGTTAAGTGTGGTAACTATTGATTTTGCATCATAATTTTGATGTATAATCATTACTCCACTTTTTCTGTAACCCTGTACAGATGTATTAGGATCATTGGTCATGTTCAAAGTAATCCCTACTTTTAAGACTGGGGCAAATCTGGAATTACAGTTTTTCAATATCTCATTTCTGACTTTAGTTAACATATGTAGTCAAGGTTTACTATTGATATCCCGAAACTGCATACATTGACGGGTCACATGGTTGACCAAAAATATGGAATACAGAACAGCAAAAAAGCAGCCAAGTCAAAACTGAATACATACACACCCGTAGTTAGATGTATTTGACATAGCAGGAGGTGACACGAAATTGTGGTCTACATAGCAAGTTGCACAGCATTCCACACTTTCTTTGTGGGCAAGACCATAAGAAAGCTTAAAGAACATATAACAGAGCATGTGAGGGACATGAAAAAAAAACAGTAATGCCCTTTCAATACACTCAAAAGATTGTGAAAATTGTAAAGGCTTTTTATTTTTTATTATTGACAAGGTTACCATGAATGAAAGGGGTGAAGATTTTAAAAATGTATTATAAAATGGAGAAATGGTTAGGCAGTTGAGATTTAACATTAAACAATTTCCAGAGATAAATGAATCCTGCTCTCTATCTGGTATTTCTAAAACTAAAGACACATAAAGTTTGAAATAAGTGTTGCAATTCTATTTGAAGTTATACTGTATGATTTTATATGTCACTTTAACCAAAGGTTTATGGCACATTTTTATTAGTATTTTATTTATACAATATTTAATATACTGTGTTTTTAAAACCATTTGTCAGCTAACAGCTGTATAAATATATATATATATATATATATGTATATATATATATAATATATATATATATATATATATATATATATATATATATATATATATATATATATATATATATATATATCAGTAGATATTCCATTACTATTTTCTTAATGGACGAGGAAATCTTTTAGGTGTTTATTTATTTATTCTTCTATTTTTTACTTTATTAGGTGGTTTTATTTTTGTTTTATTGCTGCTGGCTAATGACATTTGTTCTGCTCAATTGTTAGTCATGTACAGAAGAATATAAATTTCATCTGTTTTAGATTGTTTTCACTCTGATGAAGCACAACTGGTATTATAGGTGAAAGCGCTTTGTCTTTTATCAATTTCTGTGAATAAAGTTTGTGTCTCCCTAAATACTACATGGCAGTGGTGATTTTTTTGTTTTTGTTTACTATTATCATGCCCCAAGTCTGTCTCTGTAAGATCCATGTGGCAAGTAAAATGAGGGCTATACATGCCTGTCCATATGGATTGGAACACCACTCATCCTCCCAATAAATGTGTAGAGACCATACATATGACCCTTACAACATCTCTGTCACTATAAATCTGTCAAGGTTTTCCTGATCATCAAAATTATAATGGATAATTCTCTGCAGGTATCTCTGCCTTCTTGCCCAGTTAGTTCTATTGGGTTGAAGTGGTTATTGTTCAGCCAAAACAAGCAGCTCAAATTGGGTAATAGCAAAGATAGCAGCAATTGAAAGCTCCTTCACCTATTGCGAAGTAGACAGAAAAGGCATGATTCGGTCTTTTATAATATGTCTGCAAATGGCACAGAAATGTATTGGAATATGACTACATATCACAAACAAATGAGGGAAAGACTTATTAGCATATACGTTTTTATATCATTTATTTATTTATTTGTTTTTGTTGATTGGGAAAAGTCTGACTAGATAAAAAACATTTTCAGCAGAGGCATGGGGATAAAAGCTCCATATTTAAGTTACACATGATGCACATTGACAATCGCAATGTAAAACAGCTGTACTTGAGCTCATTTATATGATTTTTAATCATTTCTTAGACGAACATAGCATTTTAACATTAAAAAAAGATAAATTAAAATAAACTGGCTAATTATTGAACAGAGAAATAATATACAGTAATAGTTAATGTACTTATAGCATGATGGCTGTAGGGAAAATGTCAAGCTGGGATGTTTTTGAGGTTGGTAATAATTTACCGATGGACGAGTAGTAACGTAGCTTAGAAGTGATGATAAGACAGATATGAAAGGAGAAATTATAAAAATGAGCAGGAGGATAAATGGACAGAGTAGGAATTGTAGTTATTGGTGGAGTGTGAGAGAAGGTGTAAGTGTTTAGGAAATAAGTGCAGTATGAGGAGGAGCATTAAAGTACAAAACATTGGGAAGCAAAAGCAGACTGCCTGTAAGAGTTGGAGAAAATGACTCTGAGTAAAGCTAGCCAGGAGAGTAGGAATAATAAGGCCATCTGTGGCACATGTGCTGCTTAAGCAAAGTTTTGAAACTATTTGAGTTTTCAATCTGTTTTAACTGTGTGGGATTTCATTCCAGAGTTTTGACACATAATGGGAGTACAGAGAGTCTCCAACAGTGTTGAACAGCTTATTGATACATAGTAAGAGTTTATTGCTAGAGTGAAGGTCTCTAGTAGGTGAATAGTACAGTAACATAGTTTGTAATGCTGAACATTTGTCTGGAGAGTGCAATAGGCTGTGGGTAATGATAAATTATGAGTATGTGGGAGTTCAAGGCAGTGCAATTGTTTTAATGCAAGGCAGTGGTTTGTTTTACAAGGTTGGTTGGTTGCAAATTTAGCTGTTTTAATAATAGCAGGAGGCTAGTATAGTTTTATATGGAATGTTGATATTTATAAGAATGGAGGAAGCTATAACAGAGAAGAAAGCTAAGGTGATTGCTTGGCCCTCTAGAAGGAGTCACATTTTTGTGAGATTTCTTGATGGAATGGGTGATCAAATTTGAGGTTGTCATCTATTATGATTCTTAGATGTTTAGTTTTACTTATGTTTTTTGTGTTATTACTTGGGGTAATGAAATGTATGTTTTTGGTTAAAGTGTTGTTTTGGAGTAAATAGTGTAAGCATCTTCTTTTTTGGGGGGCATTAAGCAGCAAGTTAGAATTTTTTAGCCATATTTCAATGTCAGTGGAAGATTTTTGAGTGATTTCCTGTAATTTTGTTATGGATGGGACACATTAAATTAGGAATGAATTATCAGCATATTGTGTGAGAGTGGCAGTATGAAGTTTATGAAAATATTGAATAGAAGGGGGCTGACTATTGACCCTTGGGGAACACCAACAAAGATTACTTAAAATGCTAAGAGGTTTTGTTTGCCATTCAGTTGCCTGCTGATAACTGCATAAATAACTGTAAAACCAAGAAAGGGAAGGGTCATTAACATCTCATTGCTAGCTCATCTCCTTAAATTTACTAGTAGCCATTGCACATTAGTATAAATGGCCTCTATGAGTGCACCCGTGCTGCACATACACAAAAACAACACAAATGCCTTTACGTGTTCATGTAATGAATACAAATAACATCCTGAGTCTTAATCTGATCAGAAGAAAATGTCACCAAATACAGAAGCTATTCATGTGCAGCCCACAAAGCCATATCAAGCCATAGAAATAAAAAAGTGCCAAAGAACAAGGCTGATTTCATTTGACTGAAAGCAGTCATCAGAAGAAACCAGTCTTGTATCATTGTCTAGAATACACCTTACTCTCCTTTATAGCTAAAAGGAATGGCAAGAAGTCAAACATCAAGCTATTGCAGCATAAAAGACAGAAATTAAACAAAGTAACACGCTAAAAATTAACATGATTTCAGGAAAAGCAACTGTTTCAGAAAAGATTGACTTAAGTCAAACCAAACAGTTCTTCCTTATGTAAAATGTCATTATAAAATGTATACATAATATGATGATTATGGAAGTACTGATTTATATATTAAAGTCCATATAAACAAGGATAGAAAGAAGTTATGTACTCACCATGACGTTCCATGTTTGTAGTCCATCTCACCCTTCATTCTTACACTTGGGTTCGGAGATGAAACCTTGTTTGCTGCAAGTAGCAAAATATATAGAGAGACAAAGAAGAAACCATGGAGAAAGGTCTCAACATAGAGATAACGCAATAGTCACAAATCCCCAGGTCCACAAAGGAGGGCAAGAGGGTGGTATAGTAAGAATGAAGGGCGAAATGGACTACAAACATGGAACTTTATGGTGAGTACATAGCTTCTTTATGTTCGGTAGTCCTATCTTGCCTTCATTCTTACACTTGAGACAGCTAACAGCTGTATATATATATATATATATATATATATATATATATATATATATATATATATATATATATATATATATATATATATATATATATATATATATATATATATATATATATATATATATCAGTAGATATTCCATTACTATTTTCTTAATGGACGAGGAAATCTTTTAGGTGTTTATTTATTTATTCTTCTATTTTTACTTTATTAGGTGGTTTTATTTTTGTTTTATTGCTGCTGGCTAATGACATTTGTTCTGCTCAATTGTTAGTCGTGTACAGAAGAATATAAATTTCATCTGTTTTAGATTGTTTTCACTCTGATGAAGCACAACTGGTATTATAGGTGAAAGCGCTTTGTCTTTTATCAATTTCTGTGAATAAAGTTTGTGTCTCCCTAAATACTACATGGCAGTGGTGATTTTTTTGTTTTTGTTTACTATTATCATGCCCCAAGTCTGTCTCTGTAAGATCCATGTGGCAAGTAAAATGAGGGCTATACATGCCTGTCCATATGGATTGGAACACCACTCATCCTCCCAATAAATGTGTAGAGACCATACATATGACCCTTACAACATCTCTGTCACTATAAATCTGTCAAGGTTTTCCTGATCATCAAAATTATAATGGATAATTCTCTGCAGGTATCTCTGCCTTCTTGCCCAGTTAGTTCTATTGGGTTGAAGTGGTTATTGTTCAGCCAAAACAAGCAGCTCAAATTGGGTAATAGCAAAGATAGCAGCAATTGAGCTCCTTCACCTATTGCGAAGTAGACAGAAAAGGCATGATTCGGTCTTTTATAATATGTCTGCAAATGGCACAGAAATGTATTGGAATATGACTACATATCACAAACAAATGAGGGAAAGACTTATTAGCATATACGTTTTTATATCATTTATTTATTTATTTGTTTTTGTTGATTGGGAAAAGTCTGACTAGATAAAAAACATTTTCAGCAGAGGCATGGGGATAAAAGCTCCATATTTAAGTTACACATGATGCACATTGACAATCGCAATGTAAAACAGCTGTACTTGAGCTCATTTATATGATTTTTAATCATTTCTTAGACGAACATAGCATTTTAACATTAAAAAAAGATAAATTAAAATAAACTGGCTAATTATTGAACAGAGAAATAATATACAGTAATAGTTAATGTACTTATAGCATGATGGCTGTAGGGAAAATGTCAAGCTGGGATGTTTTTGAGGTTGGTAATAATTTACCGATGGACGAGTAGTAACGTAGCTTAGAAGTGATGATAAGACAGATATGAAAGGAGAAATTATAAAAATGAGCAGGAGGATAAATGGACAGAGTAGGAATTGTAGTTATTGGTGGAGTGTGAGAGAAGGTGTAAGTGTTTAGGAAATAAGTGCAGTATGAGGAGGAGCATTAAAGTACAAAACATTGGGAAGCAAAAGCAGACTGCCTGTAAGAGTTGGAGAAAATGACTCTGAGTAAAGCTAGCCAGGAGAGTAGGAATAATAAGGCCATCTGTGGCACATGTGCTGCTTAAGCAAAGTTTTGAAACTATTTGAGTTTTCAATCTGTTTTAACTGTGTGGGATTTCATTCCAGAGTTTTGACACATAATGGGAGTACAGAGAGTCTCCAACAGTGTTGAACAGCTTATTGATACATAGTAAGAGTTTATTGCTAGAGTGAAGGTCTCTAGTAGGTGAATAGTACAGTAACATAGTTTGTAATGCTGAACATTTGTCTGGAGAGTGCAATAGGCTGTGGGTAATGATAAATTATGAGTATGTGGGAGTTCAAGGCAGTGCAATTGTTTTAATGCAAGGCAGTGGTTTGTTTTACAAGGTTGGTTGGTTGCAAATTTAGCTGTTTTAATAATAGCAGGAGGCTAGTATAGTTTTATATGGAATGTTGATATTTATAAGAATGGAGGAAGCTATAACAGAGAAGAAAGCTAAGGTGATTGCTTGGCCCTCTAGAAGGAGTCACATTTTTGTGAGATTTCTTGATGGAATGGGTGATCAAATTTGAGGTTGTCATCTATTATGATTCTTAGATGTTTAGTTTTACTTATGTTTTTTGTGTTATTACTTGGGGTAATGAAATGTATGTTTTTGGTTAAAGTGTTGTTTTGGAGTAAATAGTGTAAGCATCTTCTTTTTTGGGGGGCATTAAGCAGCAAGTTAGAATTTTTTAGCCATATTTCAATGTCAGTGGAAGATTTTTGAGTGATTTCCTGTAATTTTGTTATGGATGGGACACATTAAATTAGGAATGAATTATCAGCATATTGTGTGAGAGTGGCAGTATGAAGTTTATGAAAATATTGAATAGAAGGGGGCTGACTATTGACCCTTGGGGAACACCAACAAAGATTACTTAAAATGCTAAGAGGTTTTGTTTGCCATTCAGTTGCCTGCTGATAACTGCATAAATAACTGTAAAACCAAGAAAGGGAAGGGTCATTAACATCTCATTGCTAGCTCATCTCCTTAAATTTACTAGTAGCCATTGCACATTAGTATAAATGGCCTCTATGAGTGCACCCGTGCTGCACATACACAAAAACAACACAAATGCCTTTACGTGTTCATGTAATGAATGCAAATAACATCCTGAGTCTTAATCTGATCAGAAGAAAATGTCACCAAATACAGAAGCTATTCATGTGCAGCCCACAAAGCCATATCAAGCCATAGAAATAAAAAAGTGCCAAGAACAAGGCTGATTTCATTTGACTGAAAGCAGTCATCAGAAGAAACCAGTCTTGTATCATTGTCTAGAATACACCTTACTCTCCTTTATAGCTAAAAGGAATGGCAAGAAGTCAAACATCAAGCTATTGCAGCATAAAAGACAGAAATTAAACAAAGTAACACGCTAAAAATTAACATGATTTCAGGAAAAGCAACTGTTTCAGAAAAGATTGACTTAAGTCAAACCAAACAGTTCTTCCTTATGTAAAATGTCATTATAAAATGTATACATAATATGATGATTATGGAAGTACTGATTTATATATTAAAGTCCATATAAACAAGGATAGAAAGAAGTTATGTACTCACCATGACGTTCCATGTTTGTAGTCCATCTCACCCTTCATTCTTACACTTGGGTTCAGAGATGAAACCTTGTTTGCTGCAAGTAGCAAAATATATAGAGAGACAAAGAAGAAACCATGGAGAAAGGTCTCAACATAGAGATAACGCAATAGTCACAAATCCCCCAGGTCCACAAAGGAGGGGGCAAGAGGGTGGTATAGTAAGAATGAAGGGCGAAATGGACTACAAACATGGAACTTTATGGTGAGTACATAGCTTCTTTATGTTCGGTAGTCCTATCTTGCCTTCATTCTTACACTTGAGACAGCATCCCTAGCACCTTTATCTTGGGTGGCTCATTGGAAAATACTTCTGGGTACGGCAGAACCAAAGGAAGATCTGTTCCTGGAAGCCACATCCAACCTGTAGTGAGTTATGAATGTATGAGGTGTAAAGAATAATCCACGACCTTGAAGAAAGGAACCGGAACTCTGCTAAAGTCCACAAGGCTGTATTTTTATTTCTGAAGTATTCCAAAAGTCACAGATACTTCAGAAATAAAAATACAGCCTTGTGGACTTTAGCAGAGTTCCGGTTCCTTTCTTCAAGGTCGTGGATTATTCTTTGCTTGTCTTTGGTTTTTAATGTATGAGGTGTAGCCCATATTACTGCTGTGCAAATGTTATCCATGGGAATTTTTGCTTGAAAAGCTACCAAGGTAGAAACAGATCTGGTAGAGTGGGCTTTCACCTTAAAGGGGAGATCCTTGCCACTGGATGTATAAATGAATGAAATGCAGCTTGAAATCCAGTGTGATAAAGTGGGGTTCGAGACTGGTAAACCCTTTCTTGTATCTGAAAAGGAAATAAACAATTGGTCTGACCTTCTGAAACTCTTGGTTCTATGGAGATAGAATCGCAGTTGTCTATGAATGTCAGGCTGGTGAAATTTGTACTCTGTCTTATCAGAAAAATTAGGGAAAAAGACAGGTAGCTCAATGTCTTGATTAATATTAGCTTGAGAAGAGACCTTAGGAATAAATGAAGGGTTGGTCCATAAAGCAACCCTGTCTCTGTGAAATACCAAATAAGGAGGCCTAATAGAGAGGGCTTGCAGTTCTGAGACCCTCCTTGCAGATGTAATGGCCACTAAAACTATGGTTTTCCATGAAAGGAATTTGAGATCACAAGTTGCTGAAGGTTCAAAGGGATGCAAAGTAAGTTTTTGAAGTACAAAATTCAAATCCTAGGCTGCCACAGGTTCCATAATGGGGGGGTCTCAATAATGTGGCCCCTTTAAGGAAAGCTCTACACAATCTATGTGCCATAAGGTTAGGATCATTAGCCAAATGGAAGGTAGAAATAGCTGCCAGCTGAACCTTAATAGTGGCAGTCGCTGAATGTTGATGGAACAGTTGTGTAAGAAACTCCAAAATTGCAGAGATGGGGGCTGTATAAAGATCGAAGTTTTTTTCACAAGCCTAGAAGGAAAACCTTTTCCACTTACTGGCATAAATCTTCAGAGCTGAAGGTCTGTGAGAAGATGTCAGAATATGTACAACATCAGGAGAAAAGTCATGAAGCCTGACTAGGGATGGGATAGGAGCAGCCATGCTGTCAAATTGAGGGTGTGGAGAGAGGGATGGAACACCTCTGACATGTGCATCAGTAAATCTGGCACTGGGTCCAAGGTCCAAGGTTCGTCCATTAGGTGAGGCCTGAGGAAGGGGAACCAAATCTGATGAGGCCAGTAAGGAGCAATGAGGATCATCTTGCTTCCCAAGGATTTTGCTTTCTGAATTACCTTTGATATCAGAGGAAAAGGTGGGAAGGCATAGAGAAGTCCCGAGGGCCAATCGTGAACGAATGTGTCTCTGGGTGTCTTCTTCTTTGGGGGGATCAGGGTGAAGTGGCTGCTGCATTTGGCATTCAGAGGGGTGGCAAAGAGATTGCAGCAAGGCTGACCCCATCTGTGAAAAATCTGTTCCGCAATATGTGGATTCAGAGACCACTCGTGAGGCATCAGAATCACCCTGCTGAGCCTGTCGGCTATTACTCTGGTTTTCCTCAGAATGTGCATTGTGACCAGAAAACATTGGGAAGACATTGCCCACTCCCACACTTGAAGGGCCTCTCTGCAAAGGGGATAAGATTTGGTCCCTCCTTGTTTGTTTATGTACCATACCACCGACATATTGTCTGAGTGGATCACAATTGTCCCTAGAGGGAGAAAGCTGTAAAGTGCTTGCAACGCCTGAAGCATTACTCTCGTCTCCAAGCCATTGATATGCAAATGAGCCTTGTGTTCCTGCCATGTGCCTTGGACTGGTCTCCCTAGATAATGCCCCCCCACACACTATCTGGGAGGCATCCATGGCCATGGTGGTGACAGGGGGAGATGGAACATATGGTCTGCCTGTGGTCAGATGGCTGGACTGGGTCCACCAGCGAAGATCCTGTTTGCATGAATCTGTTATCAGGATGGGGTGAGAAAGAGATAGTTGCTGCAGTGACCACTGGGCAAAAAGTAACGACTGCAGAACCCTCATGTGCAGTCTGGCTAATGGGACTAATGTTATCATAGAAGCCATCGTCCCTAACAATTTGAATACCAGCTTTGCTTTTGCCTTCCACTGTGAAAGTAGACTTCAAATTTGTTGCCTGATATTCTGGACTCTCTCTATGGGGAGGTAAGCTCTCATTGTGATGGTATTTATTTTGGCGCCAATGAAATTCACATACTGAGAGGGTGACAATGTAGATTTTTGCACAGTTTACTGTAATTCCTAGCTGCAAGCAAGTCATAATGGTGGAGTCCCTGGCCTGTAATAGTAGATTCCTGGTGGTGGAAGTCAGGAGCCAGTCGTCTAGGTATGGAAACACTTGGAATCCAAGGCATCTTAAATGAGCCGTTACCACTGCCATGCAGTTGGTGAAAACCCTCCTGGGGGCTGTAGTGAGACCAAAGGGCAGGGCGCAAAACTGGTAATGACTGGCCTCCAGCTGGAAGCATAAGTGACTCCTTGATGCTCTGTCTATTTTGATGTGGTAGTACACATCTTGGAGATCTATGGAGCACATCCAAACATCTTTCCCTAACAACGTGAGTATCAACTTTAACGTGACCATTTGGAACTTGGACTTCTCTACAGATTTGTTCAACTTGCTGAGATTCAAGATGGGTCTCAAGTCCCCTGTTCGTTTTGGCACCAAAAAGAATCTGAAGTATGTCCCTAATCCTACTTGGTCTGTGGGGACGGGTTGGATTACTCTCTTTTCAAGCAACGTTTGGATTTCTAACGTTGCTGAATCCCTGTCATTGGGTGGAACATCCAGGATTCTTCTGATCTGAGGAGGAGGAGGGAAAGAGAAGGGAATACTGTATCCTCTGGTAATTATCCTTTGCACCCACTTGTCTTGAGTGATATCACGCCAGGCTTCTGGGTAGAAGGATATACGTCCCCCGAATGGCTCCAGAGATGCACAGTCGGGCCTCCTTTCAGGACCGCTGGTAGGGACAACCACGAAAGGAATCACAGTCTCCCTGATTCTGCAGGCCTCCTCTGCCTCTAGGGTGACATCTACCATTATTTCCTCCTACTCTGTCTCTGGAGAAGGAATCACCCTGAGCATCCTGGAAAAACCTCTGTGACTCCTTGAACTACATATTTTATCTTTCCGCCCCTCTGTCCTTTGGGATAGGGTCTAGAAGGAAAGGAAAAATGGACTCCCATGGCAGACAGTGTTTTCCCTTCCTGTTTGCACCTGGTGAGTGTGTCCTTTACCTTAGGTCCAAACGAGGATCTATCAAAAGGAGCATTGTGAAATGTAGACTTAAAGGCCTCTGCAAAATTACACAAGCGCATTCAGGAGTGTCTTCTAAGAGAAACTCCTGAACCTGCTGCTCTACTCGCTCCATCCGCTGCATAAGATATCAGCCTCATGGAGGAGATGATAATAGAATTTAAGGTAGACATCTATGCGTTAAGTTTATCAGATACTGCTTCAGATATGTTACCTTGGGGAGTATCTCCCAGCTCTTTCAGGAGATCTCTCTGGAGCTTAGTGAAATGAGGCAGGTAGTTCAGCGATCTGAGTGTAAAAGCCGCTGAAGAAAAGATATGCTTCCCGTACCTATCCATCGTTCGAGACTCCTTGTTCGGTGGATGGACAGTGGAGGAAGTTTCAGCAAGTTCCTTTTTGGTGGCTGCTGCCACCACCATAGCATCTACTGGCATGCCTTTGGTGATACAATCTTTGTCCTGAGGTGCTGATAAGAATTTATTAGGTCTTCTAGGAACTGGTTCCACAGTAACAGGAGAGTCCCACACCTTTCAACTCACTAGATCCAAGAGTACGTCGAAAGGTGGAGATACCCAAGAGGCGGAAGGTTGAGACCCGAAAGCCTTCAGGTACACTGACTCCTCATCAGAAGGGGAGGTCGTGGGCCAGCCACCTCTCTGTTTCAGGATCTAAAGGATATCTGCGAAGGAGATATCATCAGATGATGACTTGGGGGACCCTTCTAACTCCTTGAGATCAGTGTCTGATGTAATGGACTCATTGGGGGTGTCAACATGCTTCCTCTTACAAGTTTTCTTCTAAGGGGGCTCCTCAGAAGGATATTCTAGGGAGATCTTGGAAGACTGGGGACCACTCATGGGGGGTTCCTGAGACTGCGAGTCTCTGCTGTGTTGGATGAGAGAAGGTGCTGTGATTGAGGTCTGTGCTTTAAGGGGAAGAGTGTCGGTGCCCTTAGTTGGAACTGAAGACTTGGGCAGAACACTCCTCATCAGCTCGAAAGCTGACCCTCCCCAGCTCAGAGGATACCTTCCCCTCCACAGGCACAGAGGCAGTCCTCAGTGCCAAGGAGATAGCCTCCAAGACAGATGTGGGATCTGAACTCACCCAAGCCGAAGCACCGAGAGGTAAGCTCAGAACCGAAGAAGTTCTGTCCAAGCATACCCCTTGGGCCCGACTGGAGAGCTGAGGACCCTAAACCCCACAGATGGCACCGAAGGGGTCAGATTGGATATCGGAACTGAGAGACCAGCCAAGGTAGCTGGAACTGACCTTTCCTGAGCAAGTGGCACCAACATCTCTGGCTCTAATGCACCAGAGTGGCTCAGAGGTGGAACAGTGACAGGGTGTACAGGCTCAATAGGCTCCAAAACTGACTGGGATGAAGCCAAAAGTAAATTTCCCAATGCTGATGTCTTGAGGAGTCTGCGCACCACTCTCTCAATGTCTTCATCAGAAAGGCTCCTCGTGGACCTGGAGGATAAAGTGGGGGACCTAGACCACTGAAAAATAGGTGATCTGAGAGTCGGAGAAACCAGACGAAGTTCAGCTGACCGGCTCTGAGATGCAGACTCAGTTATCGGCTCCGTAACCCTTGGAACCGAAACTGATTGTTCCACATCAGTAACCTCTGTTGGCACCAAAACCAGTGGAGCTGAAGAGGAGGTAGTTGATTTGGCAATTTTCTCTGGCAGCTCCAATGACACAAAGTGAGTGGGAGACCGCCTTTTGTAGGTTTAACTTCATCTTTTTTGGAAGATGGAGACTTGGAACTAGAAGAGGAAGAAGCCAATTCTTCCTCAAAAGAATGCTTTAAGAGGCCTTTCAATATAAGTTTGTTCTTTTGCTCATGAAGGACTCCAGGACTAAAAGCATGGCAAAAGGAGCAAGATTCTTGAAGGTGGATAGCACCTAAGCAGTATATGCAAATAGTATGCCCATCTGTCAGGGACATTTTTTGGGCGCACTTGGTACATTTTTTTAAATCCAGAAGGCTTGTGGTCTTTTGAATCTTTAGACATATCTGACACCAAAATACAGTTACCAATGTAAGAAACAGAAAGCAGGAACCACCTCTAATTCAACGGTTAGCCCTGAAGAAACAACAAATAGACAGAGGACTAGGTCCTCTAACTTAAACGGGCCTAGCCCTTGGTGAAAATAGCTTAGAAAGGAGAGAAGCACAATTAGGCAAGCCCAAGTTACAAACAAAACCAACAGCGATGCAGGGATACACACAATAGGCCTGCGGGAGAACGGCCAATAAAAACAGCAGAAACAGAGCAAACAATGCCACACAAGGTATAAAACAGACACCAAACAGTAAACGAATACTAAGTACTTTGAATACAACTCTTTTCAAAGTTATAAATCGAATAACAATCAGAAAGAAATTTAAGTTAGCCACGGCCAAGAAGAGGCACATCTGAGCTCAACGAGTGGCAAACGAGATCTGGGATATGTCAGTGGTGCATGATGGGATACCTCCTTGCCATGAGCCAACCAGAAGACTTTAAGCTAGAGAATTGTCGAGTCGGAGCTGAGGTTCGGCTCCGAACCCAAGTGTAAGAATGAAGGCGAGATAGAACTACAGAATGTACTATATTTTAAATTAAGTACTTTTTTCAAGGGGTTATTTGGATGAACTTTGTCATATATATTTTATTAATTTTATTCTGTACCATGTTATATTTTCTGTTACTTCAACCTACACTTTCTTTGCAAGTGAGGCTTCTGAAATGAAACAATCTGATGATAAAATGAATATACGCACAGTGTTATATAGGGTGTCTGTTTTACCAGTAAAAAGTCTAGTTTATACTTTTTAATCATAAGCCAAATCACTATTCACATTAAAAAGTTACTATATGATGCTGTGTACAAGTCTTTATGTCATCAATTAACTTTGTCACATTTGTGAGAATATACTTTGTTACTGATAAAATATTATGTTTATTCAGTGCAGTATTTGAAAGCAGCAGTATTTGCATGGCATATATTTAGTGTATTTGGAAAATACTTAAGTGATTATGATAGAATAAGACTTTGTCTACAGAATGAAACTGTAGAAGCTGAGTATGTACTCTGAAATGGAAAATTAGCTTTTATAAAATCTTAAAAGCATTCCATCTATGTAGTCTAGAAGGAAAAGCTCTGCAGCAGAGCTGTGTTCGGTTCAGTATTTATTAAGAAAACAAATGACAAAATAATTAATCATTTCGCTAATGGCTTTCTGATAAACATGTTTTACTAGTAATGCAGTAGTTTAGAAATATTTTATGGCACCAATTAGTTGTGTTAATTTGTTGACTTCCAGAG